>NC_133977.1:10058248-10362045 GCF_047716275.1 Strix uralensis | reverse complement strand
AGTGTAACATGCCAAAAATCAACTCTCAGCAGTGCTTCTGGAAGTAAAGCACCTTTCTGATATCAGATAATGACATCTCTCTGCAAAGCACTATCTTGTGTCATGCAGAATGTAATATCCCTGAAGCGGAACCTAGTTTGTGAATGAGCTGTAGTAAGTGAGATTGCATTGTTGACCTTGGTGAGTATATACAGAATTTATTGTAATGTGTTTAAAATTAGAAATACTGTTGGAACAGGAAAAGAAAAATTACAGTCTATTAAATTTCCACTGGGCAAGCCTGTGAGGCTGAAAGGATTTATGTAAGCTGCTACTTCTTTCCTGCTACAGGACAAGATATAAGCTACACCTGCAGGAGGTAAAAAAAATAACTTGGTTCTGGAACTGTGGTTCTCATCGTCTGTCCTTATCATGCTTGTAGTCTCAGAGAACCTAATCATATTCTTGTTAAAAGCAAATAAGGAAGATTGAGCAGAAAATCACTGAAGAGCAATACAGTGCAAAATTTATTTGAAGCAAAGGAAAAGTCAAGAATGTTTTTAACAATAAAGTAAAAAGCAAAGAAAAAGAAGAAAAAGAAAAAAAAAGAGGGGGTGGCATGTGTTCTATTCACTATGGGGGGAAAAGTCAAGTGAATTCTGTAACCCTTTTTGTTACTCTGCCATGATGAGCTCCTAAATAATGCACTTTTTGTTCTCTCTTCAAGGGTCCTAGAGGAATGCCAGGAGAAAGAGGTCGAATTGGACCACAAGGTGCCCCTGTAAGTAGGATCTTCCTTCTCTCTCCTTGTAATTCTTCCCTTGTTTTACTTAAGTTTAAATCCCTGAGCCTGAAAGTGTTTATTCATGTGACGGCTAGTCAATTCTGTGGTGAGTTCTGCTGTAGCTTAAGAAAGTTAGGGCCTGAGCAGAATTTTGTGGGGTGAGACCTTTACTGTAATTTTCGAAAGTCAAAACCAGTTTTAAATGGAGAATGCTTGCTGTGTGGTAATTTCTCACACCAGAACTGCCTATGAGGCCAGGTACCCTCACAATACTTTTTTCAGTGAATGCAAAAATTTATTCTTTGTTTCTGTGAGAGGCTCTTTTCACCAAAAATTACGGAACTAGAAATAATATGTATTGATTTTGTCTGGAAAAAAGTTTAAAATTAAAATTTAGACTTTTAATTTAAATTAAGTCTTATAATTTCATTCCAAGTAATAAATCTGTCTTCTTAAAAATTATTTTGCTTTTCAGCAAAAAGAGGGATTAGCCTTGACATGAGATCATATTTGAGTAGAAATTAGTTGCTCTATGTCCAGTATCAAGTGTTGTTTTTCTGGCATTTCTCCCCATGACTTTTATGTACTCCATTTATGTTATGTGCTCCATACAATTACACTGTCAAAATATTGGCCTCTCTGAAAATAATGATATCAGTTTACTTCAGGGGGAGCATAATTTCTTCTAAAAGTTTTCCATGCCAGTGTTTGGAGACAATACAGCATTTCTCTGATCACTTTAGTATGTATGTCTGTTATCACAAATGCTAATAACAAGTAATAAAGGAAAAATAGTTACAGTTCTTATAAATATTCAGTCTTGTCCATTTTTGTATTTAGGGTGGACGTGGCCAGCATGGTATGCCTGGGAAGCCAGGACCAATGGTACGTTTCTTTCTTAATCACCTATTTTTTTCACCTTATATTTGCCACTTGCCTTTTGACACTACCAGAAGAAGCACAAAAAGCTGTTGGCAGTTGCTGTTAACAGTAAGTGCACCTGGAAGTATCTGTAAGTGATTCCTAGTTCTACTCATAGCTTTAATGCTGTCCTCTGAGAAATCATGCTCTGTAGTTTGCTTCATCTAAAGGTTTTAATTTGCAGAGTAGGCCATAGCCCTTCCCTGGAGCGGTGATGCTTTGCTGCTTTTATGAAGTGGGGTCCATATCGTAGGAAGATAAGATATGCACTGTAATATAAAACAGTTTATAATTGCATGTTATCTTCCTTTGCATACGAAGTTGACAAATGAGTTTGCACCTATTCTTAGCAAGAAGAATCTTAGCAGCACGCTCACTGATAGCAGAACTTGCTACCTGCAATTGATCCGTTACTAAATGTGTAAAAGACAGCTTCTTAATTACGGACAGTCACACATTGAACGGAACCCTATGTATGAATGTCTGCCAAACTGAGAAAGCCTGGTATGCATGACTGTAGTAGTTCTCCCATGATTGCAACAGAGCTGAAAATGACTGTGGTGGTTTAAACTCTGGATGTTGGTGTACTGAACGGTGATGGTTTCAATCCTACAATCCAATCTCACAGTGCATTTGCAAAATGCCTTTGAGTCAATTTACGTGAGCAAATGTCTTAGGAAACCAGTGGGATTGTTCACATACATACAGTTAATTCTTGCTTTTGCAAACAAAAGCTTATGATGATTTTGTACTATTTGTGTGAGGCCAGCTTCCACCTTAAAAATGTGGCATTCTTTTTTTGAAAGCATTAACTCTGCCATGTGGTCAACAGTTTCTGCTTGTTGATGCAGCCAACATGAACCTTTACCACTTTATGATATTCAACTTTTTTAGAAAAAAAAACCAAACAACAAAAACCCAAGGCCCTCCACACCAAAAAACCTCCTTCAAAACCCCAAACCACACCTGCTCACAATTAAAATTTCATTCTGTGCATGCTCTTTGTTTAATAGTGATATGTCTTGAGAAACATTCGTTTGCCTGTGTCATCTTAATGAACAGACTGTTTTATTGCAAAGTTCATTAAGAAATAATGAACTATAATAGAAGCTCAAAAAATGAACGTGTCTAAAAGCTGCAAACATCATTTATTTAGTGCACCATGAAAGGAGGGTAACTTGTTAGAAGAAACTCTGAATCAAAAGATTTTTCAGTATTGAAAACAGATTAGGAAGCTTAAAAAAAGGTGGGTCACAAGCTATGAAATTCTACATGGAGCTTGAAATTTTTATTTGGCATAATATATGAGCTCAGCTACACTGGACATGATAATTGGTTGACTAATATTTTTGGTAAAATCCCATGTACTGTCACAAGGGAGATACTGGTACTTAATGCATCTGTTTTTCATTGGAGGAAGTGTTAATGAAATACATTGTTATTTGGGTCAGTGCAGGGTATACTGTAATTCTGGAATTCTTCCTGCAACAAAAGAGATTTGGCAGACATGTATTTGTGATCCAATAAACTGGGACACAGGTTTTCAAAAATGTACTTAGACTGTTACATCAGTTCTGTAGAAATCCAGTGCAAGGTCATGGCAGAAATGTCTGTCATTAATGCTTAGTGGGACAGATTGTTCTTATTAAGTTTGTCAGCAGAGCTTTATTACATAGAACATTTTTTCACAGTATGCATCATAGTTTACAAAAAAAAAAAAAAAGAAAATCAGGCAAAGATAAAGAGGAATTATCTGGAAACAGTGTTGTAATGAATATTTATGACCACTGTGTGCCGCCATCCAGAGAGTTTATAATACAGTAGAAAGGTCTTCTGTTGAATGTCTTGTTCAGCACAAGAGGCATTATGAAAATGGAAACATTTTACAAATTTACTCTAAAACCCTTAATTGGAAGTCTTTCTGTTTAGCAAAACAAGGACTGCATCATAACATACAGGTATGTTCAAGTGTATACACTTGAAGTTTGCTTTCTTACTGAGTTTGGACAGTCAGCCATGTAATGCTGTCCCAGCTGATGGGCATCGTTGCCCAAACTTCACATCCTCGCAGCCACATGAGGTGCTCCTACACACTGCAGTGCAGTGCGCCAAGAATTTGGCTCTAGAACCAGAAATAGTGTAGCCATATCAATACTATGGTCTGCTCAAGCTGTCAGCCCTTCTTAGATATAGGATTGACTGTCTCAAGATATAATGCTATTTGGGAAGAGCTACAGTAGTTTTGGGAGCTGAAGATGTACCTCTGCACAGCATTGTGTTTCATGGTGTGGCATAACCCAGCCTTTCCTCCGCTGCCTTTTCCAGAAATACCTGCCCGTCTGAACAAAGATCCAAGCAGTAAACTGTCTCTGCTGTTCATCTTTGTCTATATAGCCTTGAAAATGTGATACAAAATCTGTGTTTGAAAGCTTGCAAATGAATTTGGCTGTGAATTTGGGAATCTCAATGGAGCAGAAGAGTAGGAAGCAGGGCATGTAGTTGCATAGCCTTTAATTATATTTTCACTTGTCATGTTGCTTACCTCAAAAATCTTGTCTAGCAATCCAATTGTTTCAATGTGAATATGGCTTGTATTTCTCTTTTTTCTAGATTACTATTTTAAGGTTTGAAACTCTCCTTTGCTACCTTCTGTAGGAGAAATTGTGATTGCTTAACAAGTATCTGATGTTTTCCTTACCATACCACAGTAGCATAGATATAAAAAGAGGATATAATTTTTTTAAAAAAACTAAAATTGAAAAGCAATTAACTATAATAATTGTCAGTTGTGTACATTGCAATTTATGCATTATAGCTGAATCAAGAGCTAGCACTTTGCTGAAGTCAGTAAATACATTATTAAAATAAATACTGCACCACAGTTCCATAGAATGTATGCGTATCACTTAGAAAAACTATATTTATAGTTATTTTGGTTTTGTCATGAACAAATGTTTTATGACTAAAAAATACATTTAATCCCAGAACCATATTTACCCAGTGATTAGATACTAATCTGTGTGATCTAAACTGCAGAATTATAGTTTTGTATGTCTGTCTTTTATAGGGCCCACTTGGCATAACTGGTTCTCCAGGTTTTCCAGGTGCTCCTGGTGTAAAGGTAAAAAATAAAATAAAAATGTCTTTTTAATATGTCTGACAACACAGAATTAAAAAATGTGTAATAGACTACATAGAGTTCAGACTGGAATGTATACAGGTCCCTAAGAGTTGCTGTGAAATCAGTCTTAGACAAGACCTTGAGACAGAAGATAGAAATCAGAAGCCAGATGAAGCAATTGCAATTCACCACCGTTAGGATACTTTCTTTGCTTTCACTTTTGCTTGAGCTAAGGGGTGGTTATAAGATGACTGTCATGCTGTGGCTCAGGAATCTTGTCTAGTATATTCAAAGAGTAACAAGATGCATTATTACAAGCTAAGTTGTGAGGACTAGTCTAAGACAGTATGGAAGCAGTACCTTCTAGTGCTGAAACTTGCAGTTTCAGCCAAGAACACTTCTTGAGATGACCTAGACTGCTAGGGAAAATGCTTGAACCCCAACAGAGATGTACCGCAGTTCATCACAATAGAGCAAATGGCGATTACCCCCTTTTATGGCTCTGTGTGGTTGGGCTGAAATGAAGAACTTTCACTGGCTGCAGCACTGTCTTTGTGGGACTTCCCTGTCTTGTTTTTCAAGAAAGCGCTCAATTTATTTTTTTTTCCCAGACTTGAGAATATGTCTGCAAAGATAAAAAAGACAACTCATACAGCTTTCTTATACTTGCCCTCCACCCAGTTGCTCCTCCGTTCCTTTATACTCCTAAAACATGATAGGAAAAAATTATACAAGAAGAAACTCTCAGTCAGGTAGCCAAGTTCAGCAAATGTTTTGTGTTGTTTTGAAGCTGGCAACATTCACAAAACAGTTTTTTTGGAAACAAGTTTTAATAAGAGTATTAGCATAATGTATACAATTAAATGATAGACCTTTTAGTGCATGTCACAATATTTTGGTATGGCTAAACAATACTTGATACCTAAATAAATGTTTGGAGAGGCTGTCACATGATGAAACAATGAAAGCTTTTGAAAGGGAGGACCTACCTTCAAGTTTGATCATCAGGTGATGTAAAATTGGAATAGCTGTTTTGAACTCATTAAAGCTAAGCAGACTACACAATGAAGATGGGGATTTCAGTTATGAAGACATGATATTAAAAGCCATCAGTTCTAACAGGCAAATTTCCTATATAATGATAAAATATAAAGGAGATGCCAGGAGGAATTTTTTTATTGGAGCATCCAGTTCAGTCTTACAGGGATTTTCTATTTCATATAGTGCCAACAGTGGGTTAATGTGTACTGTGCAAAAAAACCCCGGATGTGTTATCATTTCTAAATCTTAAGCCTTAGCTGTTAACAAAGTTAAAAAAAAGTTGACAAATTACAGATACATACTGGGATTTTAGAGAGAGATGTCTGTCTAAAATATCTGATCTGATATGGGCCACTGTATATAGTGCCGCTTCTCTGTAGAAAGTTTCCTTGTCCTTGTATATGATGAAGTAAAATTTTGTTTGTACTTTTAAAGTTTACATTCACATAGAAGTAGTAAAAGCAGAATTAGGTAAGCAAAAGTATATTTTGAGGATAATAAACTATTTCAAAACCTGAATTCAACATTCCTCTTTAGTTACTTTGAAGTGTTACTTTTTAGAGCAAAATAATCTCCAGTTGTTTTCTCATGTGAAATCGTAGGGTGAAGCAGGTCCAACAGGTCCTCGTGGTCCTGAAGGTCCTCAAGGACAAAGAGGTGAAACAGGTCCACAGGGCCCAGCTGGATCACAAGGTCTTCCTGTAAGTACGTTAAATTTAGTCCTCAGAGCTCAGCTTCCTCATGTTACCTGTTTGTAGAGGATTTTAATACCCCACTTGATAGGCACTGGGTTTTGCTCAAAGTGCTTCTTTACCAGAAAAGTTATCATTAATTTGTTTTGTGCTTATTTTGTTGAAAATAACTTTTCATTATTTAATTAAAGGGACTTAGAAAACTGGAAGTTATACAGCCTGATAGAGTCTCAATCCTACAAGTATTTAAAGCTTAAGTTTAAACATAGGATCTTAAAGATTAAAAGTCACATTAATTTGGACACTTTGTTACTCATATTAGCATTTCCAAAAGTAGATCTTAAGTTGCTGTGTTTATTTAATAGCCTTTATTTTCTGGTCTTGTAAAGTGGATAAAAAAACTATCATTATCTGCTTTTGTTATTGATACCTTCCTCATTAAAATGAATTTTAATGATTGGTACATTATTTTTTAGGGTACTGAAGGGACAGATGGTTCCCCAGGTGCCAAGGGCCCAACTGTAAGTGGTCATATCACCTATTGAAGAAATTGTGTAAGTGGATTTATTTTATTTCCTTATTATTTTTTCCTTACTGTGCTTGCTGTTATTTCTTTTTACAGGGATCTCCAGGCACTGGAGGCCCTCTTGGTTTATCAGGTCCACCTGGTTCCCCAGGACCACAAGGCAGTACTGGCCCACCTGGTATTCGAGGTCAACCGGTAATGATGGCTTTGTCTCTGTGGAAATTATGATGTCTAGCAAATGTATCGCGCTATGAAACTGAAACAGTGATTAGAGTGACGTTCCTTTAAATAAATTAATAACATACTAGTGAATATGCTGAGATTTGGATCTATGTGTCCAAAATACTGGTTTTGCTTTTTTAGAGGCCTAAGAAAGAAGAGTGTCTATATAAACTTGGACAAACAGTAACAATTATTTTCTGAAATTGTCTCATTTAAATTTTTGAGTTGATAATGTCATAATAAACAAGCACTCTAAGGGGAAAGACAAACAACTATAAGCATCCTCTTATATTAAGTACAGCTGGTTACCACACTAGGGAATGTTTTTCTGATTCATAGGATTATCCAGAATGGTCGAATGATATATGCTGAGTTTTAACCTTATAGGTGTTGTTCATGTTTGTTTTCAGGGAGACCCTGGTGTCCCAGGTTTCAAGGGAGAAGCAGGACCCAAAGGTGAACCTGTAAGTCTCCATATGCTTTGTAAGATGAAAGGGAATCACAAAGGCTTGTATGAGTATTTTGAATAGATTCTTATAATTTTCAACACTCTTCTTCTCTTGATTACAAGCATCAGATTACTTCTGTTTTTTGAGTAATTATTGTGGAAGACAAACCACAGTAAACTTGGCGAGACAGTACTAAGAATGAATGGTGAAGCAGGTCCTTTGATGTTATAAATCACCTACCTAGTATAGACCTTACAGGACTCAAGGACAGAGAAACCAGTTAGTGCATCTACTGAGGTTTCTGTAGCATGCATAATGAGTTTATTCTAATTCCTTCATCTCATGAGAAAGAGATCCATATGCTTCTGAACATTTAAGAGCAAACAGGTCTGTGTGCCAATCATAATTAAAAAGTCCTTTTTATCCTGAACTTACATTTAATACATTTTATATTTACTCAGTTGTGTATATATTAATTGTATTTTATTTATACATTAATATAGATATTTATACCTGCATGGTGTACATAGCTGTTTGGCCCACAGCTAACGTTTGTGACAGAGTATTTGAGAACATGGCTAATTCCATGCTGTAACCATGTGAATTTTGGAAGAAAAGTGATTCTGCAGAGTTCAAATCAGTTTGACTTGTCAACCAATCTTTATTTTTTTCTTTCTCCCTAGTTAAATGATTACATAATAACTGACAAAACTATACAGATAAAGTTACGGTTTCTTTACCATTGGCTGTCTTCTTTCTTTGAGAACTTCTACGAGTCTCACTGAATTTTGAATCCTTTGCAGCTTGTTCAGTTGATAATAATAAATACAAATTGTTGTATCTGAGCAAACAGGTGATGATAAGAAGCACTGTACAGCTGAACTGCAGAATTAGTTTATTCATAATACATTTCTTATTGAAATATTAGCTAATAAACACTGTAAAAGAGAAAAGCTGATGGTGAAAAGCTGCATTTTTTAACTGATTCAAAACCTAACTATATTTTTTGTTCTTGATTTGGAAAAATGTTTATGATAATTAGAAGACAGTCTTTCAATATACCTGAGAAGTGGTGAGCTTAACAGTGGCTTTTTTGGAAAACATTTTACTTTCACTAGGGCCCTCAAGGTCCCCAGGGTCCCATTGGCCCTGTAGGTGAAGAAGGGAAGAGAGGTCCTCGAGGTGATCCAGGTTCAGTAGGTCCACCAGGTCCTGTTGGAGAGAGGGTAAGCAGTCCAAGGGAATAATATGTCTTGAGAGATGCACTGCTAAACGAAAAAACATCTTGACTTAACCATGAATTTTCTTACAGCTTTGTTGGGGATTTAGTCAAACATTATTTTCCTAACTAGTTGATTTGTGTCTATAACTTGGTTCTATATCAGATTAGTGATTTTAGGATGCTGTCTTCTGTCATATGTTCTTTTTGAAAATGATACCCTGAGGATCAGGATATAAAAATATGGCATGATGTTTTTTTGCATCCTGAATAGATCGTACTTCTGCTTATTATTTTGGGGGAAATCTGTCATACTATGCATTATTTTTACCCTGGATATTTTCATTTGTGGTTTCAGTGCACAGGATAGTATGGTAGCAGAAATGATGGAGATATGATGTACTAATTGCAGATTTTTTACTTAACCCCTGTACAAATAGCTATCTTCTTTTCAATGAGGCGGTTCACATAGGGGCTGTTCAGCATGCGTGAATTAAACATTGATATTTTTACCACTCCAAGTGGTTAACCCCCCCCCAAGTTTAAAGTATTGAAAAAAGTTGTAAGGAAAAAAAGTGAATGCCAAAACCATAAATCTAGTACTTTATTTGCAATAAATTATGTAAAAATTAAGATGATAATCTTGTATCTATGGCCTTTTCCCAGGGTGCTCCTGGTAATCGTGGTTTTCCAGGTTCTGATGGCTTGCCTGGACCAAAGGTAAATGAAATTAAAGTGTCTATCTTTTATGTGGGTATTTTTTTAGATTTACATACGTACAGACATACAGAGAGAAAGTGTTCCATTAAAAACATGCGCTTCTTCGTAAATCCTCAAAGCCATTGGAAGTAGGGTCAGAAGGAATTGGCAAATGCCAAAATGGGCTCTGAATGTTTTGAGACTAAAATTTTTTTTGGGGAAAAGTCACTTTCAGTTCCTGTGATGTTCAGTTTTACTTGCTTGTCCCTTAATGCTCCCTCATGCTCAAAGGTGAATAGATAAGAGATGTTGACCTGTTTCTACTGCTATATCGTTTTATGTATTACTCTATAGTAGGTAACTATTTGAAGAATTGCCATTTCTTTGTGCATGGTATAGTTTTTCTAGACTTCTCCCTTGAACAGATGGTCTTATTTGTCTTTGGCTTTCCTAAGTGCTGTAACACTTCCAGGGAAGTGACTCACATATGTATTTGTCTAGTGTTTCTGTAAATTCCTAGCTTCTTGGTAAAAATGCGGGGATTCTAAAATCCTTATATAAATTTATGGAAGAGACACTTTTAAAGTAATAATTTGGGGGGACAAAGTAATAATAATAAAAATATTAATGATTTGGAACTCTGTTTGCAAAACTAAGTCCTTAATACAAGATACCTGTTTTATTTTACCTTCTCTTACTGTTGCTGTTCTCTTACTGTTGCTACCTTTTAATTAGTAGTCAACTGGTGTCTTTCTAGGGTGCCCAAGGGGAGCGTGGTCCAGCAGGTTCTTCTGGTCCTAAAGGAGGTCAGGGAGATCCTGGGCGTCCTGGTGAACCTGGCCTCCCAGGTGCAAGGGTAAGGAGCTAATAGCAGTACACGATAAACCATGACATTTTTCATTTTCAGAAGGCAGCAATGAACTTTGCAGAATTAAGAAGCTATTATACAAGGGCAGACTTGTTTCAGTGGGACTACTTAAAGGGTGAAGGCCAAAATGCCTGTCTTTTTTCCTGCTGGTGTTGGGAAGCACAGGTTCCATTTGTCTTGGAAAAAGGAGAAGTAGTTCTGATTGAGACTGGCTAATGCAACTGAAGGAAGTGTGCTTGTAAAGCACACAGTTGCCACAGATAACATGAATTGAAGGCCAGACCTTCATTAAATTGATGATTTATAACTTATGTAGTTGAGTGGTGCATGTCATCTAGAGATTTTTGTCAGGAAAAATATTTGGGGAGAATTTGCAATATCACAAAAGGAGAGAAAGGGGAACATCAAGTATAAGATGCGATTTAGATCACTATATAATGTTGGCAAAAATAAAGATGAGCCTGTGAGAAGCTCAAGAGGTGTAAAAGCACGAAAAGGAAGACTAGAAAAGGAGAAGATCAAAGGCAGTGGGGGATGAAGCTGTAAAGTGAAGATGAGGATGAGGACCTTTGATACAGAGAAGATATTCTTGTGTAAAGAATGTCTTAGTGTTTGTACCATGGTAGTAACTGAGCGTACCTTTTGGATTTATTTACATTTCTCTATTGTTCTAGAACTATATGCACAACTTAACACCAATATTACTCCCACTTTTAGGGTTTGACAGGAAATCCAGGTGTTCAAGGACCAGAAGGAAAACTTGGCCCCTTGGTAAGCAACACAAAAATTAGTCCTTTCACTGAGGAAACAGTAATTCAAAGGTCCCAACTCATTGAAATTACTTTTATTAAGTTGAAGTTTCTTGATTTGTGAAGATTCATCTTCTAAGTGTTTACTTCAGATTCTCTACTCCAAAATTAATGCGCATAATGTTCCTTTAGTTTTATCTGTGTAGCAGTGTCTGTTGTTTAGCAGCTGCTGCAATATTTTTAAATATCTTTTCTAAATGTCTCTTTAAAGAAACAATAAAGTATTTGCACATAATGGCTCAATGATGGTAATTGTGTAGTATTTGATTAAATCCAGCAGTATGGATTTAAATCCATAAAGCTATATCTGCTTTAAAGACATTTTGACTGATAACTGTGGCACCAGACCAGATTAATGTTATTTTTTATATATACAAACATTTTCCAATTTAATGTGGAAGATGCTTTTTCTCTTTAGGGTGCTCCTGGAGAAGATGGACGTCCAGGTCCAGCAGGTTCAATAGGAATCAGAGGCCAGCCAGGCAGCATGGGCCTTCCTGGGCCAAAGGGTAGTAGTGTGAGTACGGCAACTGGTACCCAAGATCTACTTAACTTTAAACATTTGCATATATTTTCATGGATGAAAGCGGTATCTAAATATAGTAATTTTTATTTCTGCAAATTAGGGTGATCCTGGAAAACCCGGAGAAGCAGGCAATGCAGGTGTCCCAGGGCAGAGGGTGAGTGTGACTGTTATTTGCAGTGATTACAGAAAATGATGCTTTTCTGTCATATATGTTCACTATATAAGACTTCTTCCTCTGTCATTTTAATTTAGGGAGCCCCTGGTAAAGATGGAGAAGTTGGTCCTTCCGGTCCTGTTGGCCCACCAGTAAGTCAACTTTTACCACTCTGCCTGCCTGCCCATTGCTCCATCCATTCATTCCTCTTTCTGCTTCTATTTTTATCCGTCTTCATGTCAGTTGTTGATTCCAAACAAAGAAATCCCAAGAACATTTAAAGAAAAAATTTCCTAGAAAAATGGGAAGCTTTGTATTGAAAAATATATACATTACTAAGCTAATTCCTTTTACTGACCTTTATAAAAAACAGTGAAGGGAGCAAAATTTTCTCATGGTTCATTTTCCTAGCTTCCTTGGTTTCAGTGGAACTATGTGAACTCAATGATCTTAAAGGTCTTTTCCAACCTAAGTGATTTTATGATTCTATGAGTATTTTCCTGTCAGCACAGAATTTTGGGGAGGGCAATCTTAAAGAAATAAGATACATCATATTACATCTTTAGATAGGGTATATCTTGGCCTGGAGTAAGTAAAAATCAATAATAAACAAATACATAATTGAAAATATACATATTCAGAAAGAAGAAAAAATGTGGAGCCTGTCTATTTTCCTCTACTGTATGCTTAGTACTTTCTTTTGTGTAGGGTCTGGCAGGAGAAAGAGGAGAACAAGGCCCTCCAGGTCCTACAGGGTTTCAGGTATGTGCATTCATTTTTTTTAAAGAAAAAAGTAAATAGCCATGTCTTTATCAACTTAAAGTGGAGAAATTCAACCAAATGATGTTTAACAAAAAGCAGCTTCAGAACTAAGGCAATGATGCTCAGAATAATTAGCTATACTTTGCTTTCACATCAGCTGTGCACTAAACTGAACTGGCAAAGGCTTACATACCAGCTCTGTATCCCTTGAGAAAACCTTTGTTGGTTTTCAGTTTTAATTTGGAGATTTTCCAAAGATGTTCCAAATATGGAGCAAAAGAATTGTTTTGATAATGAAGTATTAATTAGGTCAACTCCATCTCTTGTTTATAGAGAACTTTATTTTTAGGGCTGATATGCATGTGTCCTGGAAATGTTAAAGAAGGCCTGCCGTCTCGTTTAGAGGGGGAAAAACACTTTGGTGAAATATTCATGTAACTATTTTGCTTGGGGATCCCTGAGGGCATACTCTTGTACTGAGTATACTTCTACATTCGTATTCTTGGTGTCTTAATTAAATGTGGATTTACATAACTTTCTATCATGTTAGTGACCATTTAATTACATTTTTACAGGGCTTGCCTGGGCCACCAGGTCCTCCAGGTGAGGGAGGAAAGCCAGGTGATCAGGTAATTTCTGATTTAACAAGAATTTAACAAGAATTCACTTCATAAAGTAGTTTTGCCTTTTTTTCTCTTTGTAATTTAATTCCCCACTCTGTTTCAAAATATGTGCTGATGCAGTCTGCAAGCTGTCTGAGAACTGCCTTTGGATAAAATAATTACTAGAATCTGACCATTTTCTTGGACTGAGGTGGACTATCTCCTCTTGTTATGGACAGATAACATTCAGAACTAGCCATCTACATTCACAGTACTTTGGAAATGAAAATGTTTATCTCTTAATTTCCATAACTATAAGGCTGTGAATAATGCTTTCGTCCTAATGGTGAGTTCTGTTCTACTTAGGGTGTTCCTGGAGATCCTGGAGCTGTTGGTCCATTGGGCCCTAGGGTACGTATTTTCTTTCAGAGTTTAAATATTCATAACAGTTCTCCAAGATTGAAAGTTGATACGTAATATGGACTTTAACAGCTAAAGTGAATATTTGACTTTTTTTTCTGTCAGTAAAATGGTTGTAAATATGGATACATTTTAAAATGGTTTCTGTAAAACCTACCACCTTTAATGGTTTCATAGCTCATGAAGTAGTGTTGAGTACTAGCTTCTAAGTGATTTTGTTTACTGTGAAATGACAGTTTTTAGTTTGCTGAGCAACATGCTATTTCCCCTACCTTTAACAATAAAAGCATAACGCTGTGTTTTATTTCATCAGTTCTCCTAGAATTTGTTTACAGGCTCTTTGTTCAAATAGCAGTGCTGCACTTGTGGTGTGTTTAGGATTTTGTCTACCAGAACTGTACCCTGACTTCTAAAATAAGTAGTAATCTTCCATTTTGTAGGGAGAACGTGGCAATCCAGGGGAAAGGGGAGAACCAGGTGCATCAGGACTCCAGGGTGAAAAGGGTATGGCTGGAGGTCATGGTCCTGATGGTCCAAAGGTAAGCTGAATGGAGATTTGTGTTGCTGCAGTGATGTAATGTATAATTCTGCTCATTTACATGAACATAAGAGATACAATTTTTATTATAAAAGGGATAGATTTTCATGAAAGGTATCTTGTTTATATAAGGTTTCTAGGAGTACATACAAAGTTATTCCGGTATTACAATATTAATAACTTGCAAGATGTTGAGAAATCACATTATAATTAATTTATATAGGTCTGAAGTGTAAAATGTTTTTTGTGTTTCTCAGTAGAACAGGGCAAAGTCATTTCTGAACTGCAGAAAACCCTCTGGCAATCGCTGTGTTTTAAGAACCACATCAGTTTGCACAAAGACACCTGCCAGGGTTGAATGTTTAAAAGAAAATACTGAAAACTGCATGCGTTTCTTTCACCTGCAATTGATATAATTGGGCCTAGGAAGGTCACCACAGGTACAGAATGCCTCTAGTAATGCAGGACCTGTAATGGACATGAGCTGTGAGAAGCAAAGCATAAATAAGGCATCTCTGCCCCTGGCAACTTCTACCTGTAGCTAGTTTGTGTAATAGACCCATGTGGCCATCAGGGTCAAGTTAGAAAGATGCTTAGGCTTCTTTTTTTGCCTGTTCTCATCCCCAGTATGCACTGAGTAAATAGTAATGTATTTGGAAGGACTACAGTATTACAGCTGAACTTCCTGAGTAACACAATGGGAAAAGAGAAGTATTTGGACATGAATAAAGTCCAAATTTAAGAGAAAATTATTACTTAAAACTGTACCCCAGAGACTTCAACACAGGCACATCATGCTCTACAGCCTAGAGACAAAGATACTTCTCAGATAAATAGACAACAACTTGTTCTTTATTTGTTTCAGGGAAGCCCAGGCCCTAGTGGGACGCCTGGTGATCCAGGCCCGCCGGGTCTTCAAGGTATGCCTGGAGAAAGAGGGATTGCTGGAACGCCTGGCCCAAAGGGCGACAGAGTAAGTCTGGTGATTTCTGTTGTTGCTGAGTAGAATCACCTGTCTCTCAATACTGTAGTTGTTCAACGGTATGAACTACTCAGCATTCAGTGTCATAATACTTTCTTGATATTTTCCATAGGGCGGCATAGGTGAGAAAGGTGCTGAAGGTACAGCTGGTAATGATGGGGCAAGAGTAAGTAAATCTATTACTCTTTTTAGACTTAGTCTCCACATGCCAGATTGTTTATTGTGCTAGAGATACTCAGCTCATAGAGTTAAACACTACTCACCTTGACAGTCATTCTCATTCCCCCTACCATCCAAATTTGGTCTTCAAGTTTTTCAAGACTGCTGTACACAATGTTTTGGGATGTCTGTGTTCCAAGTCCATGTTTTGTATAATCAATAATGGAACTTAAGATGTCAATGGAAAGGATTCCCAGAAGTAGTGTGTTCATTTGGGATTCAGCTAAGCTGACTATAGTAAAAATATGAAAAAAGGAACAGGCAGAGAACAATAGCCAAAAAGAAAACCCACCAGTTCTGACTCTTGGAATGAGGCAGATGCTTCTTGTTTGGACTGAGTTGCCCACTGTCTGTCCTGAGTTTCACAGGCAAAAATTACTCTAAATGTACTGAGCCCCATATGGGCAGTAAGTCACTGACCCTTGTGGAGAGCTTTGAACCTCCTGTGCATAAATAACATGGCTGGTCTGCTCACATGAAGTAAATCCAATATGTTCAAGATGTGTTGCATGCACACTTCTGCATAGATCAACTGTCCAATAATCCCAAATATACTGGGTTTTTTGTATATGCACTGACTATATTTTCTTCCCAGAAGCTGTTGGAGTTAGGTTTTACATAAATCGTGTCTATCTGAGATTTTTGGGTATTGCAAACCAGTTGGAGTACTAACTGCTAGGCGTTTGGAAATCTGATATACATAGGAAAGAGGAGGATTCTGACTGGACTAAATTTCTAGTTAATGAAGAGAAGGTTTTTAGAGAAACCCTAGCATACAGAAGCACTAACTCACAGCTAGCAGCTATGAGCTGGAATTTCTTTATAAGTCAGATAGTATCCAAAGATACAGAACAGTTCTTAGTCATTGTAAAGCAACATAGTTTACAGTAACTAATGAACAGATAAAGTAATAGTGAACTCAATGTACATCCCTCTTCTAAAACTAGGTGTCTGCAGATATTTCTGCTACTGATCACTAGAATATTGATGGTGATGCAGTATTCTTTGTTAATGCTGACTTTTTTCTTTATTTCTCTTTAGTTTGAACTAAGTTACAGTGCAGATTTTTGAGTGAAAGGAAATTTTGTTTGAGAGAAACTTGGTGCAAGTTTGTGGTACTCTGCTTCTAGTGAAAGAGAATCATAATTGGGATATCTAAATATTCAAGAAGGTAATATGAATAGGTCTGCAAGATCGTTACTTGCAGTTGATGGGTTTGAACGGAGAGATTGGAACCCATTTGCCTAACTGCCCTATGAAGAGAAAAACGACACTTATGAGGAGTTTTCAATATAGAAATTAATCTTCAAAAGTAATGATGGACACATTCAAATGAATTTAAGCAATGAAATGCTATCATAAAACAAATAGAGAGCTTCTGTGCAAGTGGGAAAAAAAGGACATAATTTCTTCCTGAGAGAGCAAAATAAAGCCAGGACTTTTTTTATCATTGTCCTTATTCATAAACACTGCATAAAGTAGATTATGAAGTTAGTAAAGAAAGAGAGAATGAATGAAAGCAGGGCTTTTGAGATGTGGGATTTTGGTCACTGGGAGAGGAAATGCAAGTAAATTTTTGTTTAAAAAGACCCAACAAGATTTCAGAGATAAAGGAAAAAAATTTAAAGGAATGAAAAAGCATATGGAAATAGTAACATCTGAGAAGTTTTAAACTATCAGTTTTGAAGCATCACTTTTTTAACTTCATTTTATCTTAATTTCTTCAAAAGGGTCTCCCTGGTCCAATAGGCCCAATGGGTCCAGCAGGTCCCACTGGTGAAAAGGTAAACAGATTTTTATGCCATTATGTTCTGAAGTTTGTTAATATTACAGTATTTTATTGGCACTTTTACTACTTGTCTAATAAATTACTTGGGAAGTAACCTTTAATTTTATTTTAAGGGTGAACCAGGTCCTCGAGGTCTAGTTGGTCCTCCTGGCTCCCGTGGAAACCCTGTGAGTAAACATGTTTGTCTTTAGCCTAGCAGAAGTTAACAATATCTAACAATGATCCAAACTCCAGGTTTTGTCTCATTTGCAGATATATTTTCCTCTTTTTCTTCCCCTTTCTTTGTAGACAAAATCTGGTGTTCTGTCTTGATGCTGTGCACTTGCAAAACTATTGGCAGATTTTGTTCCTCTGTCCTATATTTGTTTTAGAGCACTTTACTTAGAGTTACCCTCATTTACCTCACTCCTGAAAGTATGTCACTACTTGTAATTGTTTAAATCTTTTTAAAAGTATGCCCATACCAGATACTACTGTACACTTACAAATATTTAGATAGACAAAGCACAGAAGTATATCTTAGTTTTTATCTAATTACGCTAAGTCTTGTCATCTTCGGTCTATTTGTGATTTTAAGGATTGACTTTGATTAGGGAGTTAGAGGCTCAGCCCTTTTAGATTCTTCATACTGCTTGGAATTGATAATGTCTCTGTCATAAATCAGAACAGCCTCATTTCCAGTGTAAATTGGAATAGCTTCCACCCCTCTGGGGAGTGCTGGCGCTTGGCAGCCTTCAGCTTCTTCTTTTGCAAACAAACTTTGTGTGGAAAGTTCAGTTGAAGCAGCTCATAGCCCATTCTGACCTTGTAGAAGAATACATCTTTGAACTATTATTTTTTTTCCACATTGATCCGATTGGAATGGTGGGTTGCATAAACTGTGTGCGCTGCAGCTAATCCTGCCATGACTGGAAGTGGTTGTGAGCAGAATTTCTCCTACTGTGGTTTTAGTGCTTGCACATGCCTTCTGTCTCTAAATTCTGAAAGTTTACATATAGTCTTGAACATAGGGCAGATATTAACATCATAGTTAACTGTCTATTTTGTGATTTAAAAGATCATTTGATTCTGATTACTAGAGCAAAAGTATAATCACACTTATGACAGTAAATAGTTAACATCCTTTCTTGTATATTTAACTGCAAGTTATACTGTATATAGAAAGACTTTCATGTTAAATACATTTATTCTAAATTTTTTGATCAGGGTTCCCGAGGAGAAAATGGCCCAACTGGCGCTGTTGGTTTTGCTGGTCCTCCGGTATGTGTTTTGTAACACTAATGAGTTTCCTTCAGTCATGCTTTGACATACTTAGTTTCCTTCATTATGAATAATACTGCAGTGTTCTGGGAATGTGAGTCACATTTTTGTTGCAAAAAGAGCTGTTTCTTTTTCCCATCAGTGTATCAAGTAAAGAAAAGGGCCAGTAAATACCCCAGACACTTGAGAAGTGGTTTTGTTGATAAGATTATATAATTGTTCACCAGCTTTCATATTTTCATGAATGTGCTATGTTGCTCCTTTGAAATTAAAATGAGGCAAGTTACAAAGTGTCATCTACTGAAGGTAGCAAAGATTTGCTCAATGAGTAGTGAAGGCTGGGATGAATTGATGGTCCAAATGGAAGGTTTGTGACTTTTCCAGTGAATACCCCAAACTTTCCCACAGTCTAAATATTGTGTTTCAGACCTCTCACAAAGAGTCAGGCACCTGCTTGCATTCGTGGGTGTGATGGTTTAGCCCCCGCCGGGGTCTGAGACCACGCGGCCGCTGCCCCTCCCCCACAAAGGGAGTGAAATACAAAGCCCCAAGACTGAAATAAGGAAAGGTTTAATACAACGGTGCAATAGCAACACAACAAACAACAACAATAACAATAACAGTAATAGTGATAGCAATGAACAGAGCAAAATAGCTACCAAATACAGCAGTTTGAAGCACGATGTACAAAACCACGAGTGTACCGCGCTCTGCGCCAGGAAAAAATGTGACCTGCTAGGATGTGACGTCCGCATGGTATCTGAATAACCCGGCTAGAGCTCCCCCCCCACTGCTGGGGAAACTTAACCCTATCCTGGTTAAACCAGGACAGTGGGGAAAAAAAAAACCCAACTGGAAAAGACAATGTTTAGTCCCTTTTGCTTTTAGGTATATAATAGCTGCTGAGAAAAATAGAAAATCTAATGGAAAGAAAAATGTGAGTTAAATAAGAAAATACTTTAAATGGAAATTCTGACTTCATAGACTTCAGAAAATCCCATCTGGGGTCTTCTAAAGACTGTGCTGAACTGTTACAGTTCTCTTGAATTGAACCATTGAGCAAATGCACTGTTTTCTGGACTGATTTTTTCTCCTGATATTTTTTTGCCATCTAGAAATTCCCTACAAAATTACTTTGTTAGGTTGGAAAGGTTTGGTATTCTCTGACCTGATGCCTCTTCTAAATATTATTTCTTGTAGGGCCCTGATGGTCAGCCAGGTGTGAAAGGTGAACCTGGAGAACCTGGACAGAAAGGAGATGCTGGATCCCCAGGACCACAGGGTCTTGCTGGGTCTCCTGGTCCACCAGTAAGTATAAATAACATTGCCAGAGAACCAGTGGCATAGGCTGATCTTGCTTATTTAAAACATCCTGGATGTTCACTATGACCCCTCTCTTTCTTCTTTCTTCTTAGGGCCCTTCAGGTGTTCCTGGTCTGAAAGGTGGTAGAGGAACTCAGGGTCCACCTGTAAGTAGATTTTATTTTTGGTGACCTGACTGCAGATAATCTAATACTGAAATTTTATGTAATGTGTGTATTGTTCCTCATCTCAGCTTCTTTTTCAGTCTGTCATTATAACATTTGCTCACTAATTCAGGTGAGAATATTTGAGGTAACCAGCACTGTATTTCTTTCAATAAAGTTGGCATGAAAATATTTTTTAGGGTGCTACTGGATTCCCAGGATCTGCTGGACGAGTTGGGCCTCCAGGACCTACTGTAAGTCAATTGTCATATTCCTAATAGGTGTCGTTTATAAACTGGTCATTGAAAACCTGAAGACTAAATAAAACAGGAAGATGAAGCAGTGTTCATGGCCTGGTGTTATCAAGAGAACAGCTTGTCAGCACTGACTTCTGTGGCTGCATGCTTACATCTGACTTCATTAAATAAAACTCATTAGTCTTGGGCTTGATCCAGTGTCAGTGTGTCAGAATTAGGGCAAGACTTTTCACTGAGTTAAGGGAGGCTTTGAACTGTTTAAGCTGTTCTAATGACTTAATTGCTTACCAGAACAAAACAACAACGTATATCTTCCTGTACTTTTTACTTTTTTGTCTCTTCAATGGTGACTGAAGTTAGGAGAGTTTTTGGAAAAGGAAGAAGCCTCTGCTGGGTTATCTCATCAGTGGAGTTACTCATTAGATCCATTAAAATAAACTAAAACCCAAAACCAAACCACAAAATCATATCTAAACATTTTCAGAAACATTAAGAAAACTAAATAATTAGCTGTGAATCAACAGTGAGGATTCAACACCACACAGAGAACTGTGACACTCTCTTCATATGCCTTTTAATGTTTTGATGAGAAAAATAACTTGCAGTCATTGTGAGTTTATCAAAAGGTGAAGTTTATGTAAAACATAATAAAAATATGAAGTTTTTAAAAGTATTTGAGGAATGAACGAATGTCCGTGAAACACTAAATTGTACCACGTGAATGAAAAGTTTGAATACGGACTTTAGCTTGACAATACTGGAAAGAATGGACAAGACTGAGTTTTCTAGCAGTAGTTGTACACCTGAGATTAAAAAAAAGAAAAAAAGAGAAACAAAAAAAAGTGTCATTTAAAGGAGGGAGTTTGAAATTGCAAATTTGGGAACAGGGGGTGAAGCTTGGACATCGTTTGATGAGATGTTTATTTCATCTCACTTATTTGATCATAAATTAGATTATAATAGCTCTTAGCTTATTCACTTTGGGCCTTCCTTAGAGTATGCATATTTATAGTTAGTTGAAACACAGTCCTTAGAATTTAGTTGTCCTGATCAGAAAAGGGTCCAATGTAACAAAGTGTTTTAATCTTCTTAGGGAGCTCCAGGGCCTGCTGGGCCTATTGGTGAGCCAGGGAAAGAAGGTCCCCCAGGTCTTCGTGGTGATCCTGGTTCTCATGGCCGTGTGGGAGATCGAGGGCCAGCTGGTCCTCCTGGTGGTCCTGGAGACAAGGGTGACGCAGGAGAAGACGGGCAGCCAGTACGTCCTGGTTGATGTTATTAATTCTCCCCAGACCAGCTCTAGGCTTGGTCTCATTGTTACTAATACTTATTGCTACTGAAATTATCGTAACGTTGGTTTTATCCTTTGTGGATTTCAGGGCCCAGATGGCCCCCCTGGTCCAGCAGGAACTACTGGTCAAAGAGGTATTGTTGGTATGCCAGGACAGCGAGGGGAAAGAGGCATGCCAGGGCTGCCGGGTCCTGCGGTAAGTAACAATTAAGTCAATATACCACCAGCCTTGGGCTTTCTCATCATTTTTGTGGGATTATAGTGCCCCATAGCTCAAGGAGAAAGTTGGAAAACTCCAATTGCAGGAGAAAATACAGAGAGAATAGTAAATAAGTTTCATGCGAATGCATGAGGTGGAAGATTTTGTTTCTGCCATAATGGAAGATCTGAACCTGAATTAAGAGAAAGGAGGTAATAGCGTTAAGACTTCTGGCTAAAATGTTCCTAATTGACTTAAAACTAAATCCTTGAAAAAAACCAACCCCTGACTCTTCATTTAGGTGCCCAAAGGTCACTTGAATATGAGTAAATACTCTGTAACTGCTATTTTATAAATTGTGAACTACAGTCTTCAAAATTGCCATTTGTGCTCTCTTTGCTTTCTTGTAGGATTTATAGATATTTATTGGAAAGCCTAATGATCCAGGAGAGCAAGTAATTATATAGAATATTAATAAAAGGGATGGTATGGAGGATCTCCCATTACCACTGGATCCATAAATTCAATTTATAGTTAAAGTTGGCCAGAAATTATTCCAGGCTAACAAGAGTTGTTGTTGTTGTGACAGACAAAAAAAAAAAAAAAAATCACGTTACTTATTTCAAACTGCATTACATTTTTCCAGAGTCAGAAAAGACCTTACCTATTGCAGATAACGCCATCAGACATTAATACATCAAGGGAGTGTGTGCTTCAAGTTGCTACTAGATAGACTAATTTCAAGTGCAGCTTCTAGTCAATAAACGTCTATTCAAGAGCAATTAAACTGCTTAAAAATACAAAGTATATTAAATATATATTCAAAATCTATCAGAACACTTTCCTTAATTATCCATTTTGGAGTTACAGATGTGGATGGTACTTCAGACTGGATTAATGAATAGTGTTTTGCAGGCAGCAGTTTTTTTGTGCTTTCTTTGCTTTGTGATTAAAATTTTGATATGATATTTCTCATCTTTTTTAGGGTACACCAGGAAAACAAGGTCCCACAGGGCCACCTGGTGATAAAGGTCCCCCAGGACCTATTGGCCAGTCAGGTGCCACTGGACCTGTAGGTGAAGCTGGTCCAGAAGTAAGTATTAGTGCCTTGTAACATGCCAAAAAAAAGACAGTCTAGTGGTTATTCTCCTTGACTTGAAGTTAGAGGTGGAGAACAACTTTCTAGTTCTTCTCATAGAAATGCAAGATTATAGAACTAATCAATAGCCCTATTTTTATCCCATAACTCTAGGGACCTGCTGGTAATGACGGTACTCCTGGACGAGATGGAGCTGTCGGAGAACGTGTAAGAATATATTGTTTTCTTAGTCACTTCTGGAAATCTCCATGTTATTATTGACTTATTGTAGATTTTCTCTTCACTCAGTTAACTTGAATGGCAAACTTGTTCTGAAAGTGTATCACAGCTTTGAATAAGTAGTACCTTTCAAAGTGGAGGAAACTTGGCTAAAGGCTAAGGACACTTGCCTCTACAAACTCAGACTTGAGTTCTTACAGAAGGAATATCTTTGTAGATTGTAACTGCTAGAAAATAGATTAGCAACACTAGAGTCCTGTTGCTTTGGTTTAATCCCGTCCTCTTTAGACAAATAATGTTGAAATTATGTTTTGCAGGGTGATCGTGGTGAACCTGGCCCTGCAGGCTTACCAGGTTCCCCAGGGGGTCCAGGAACTCCAGGTCCTGTTGGCCCACCAGGAGATGCAGGTCAAAGAGGTGAAACTGTAAGTGAGACTTCTTTTTTTTTTTCATTAATACTTCATTTATCCAAAAACTATTGTGCACACTTTTGTGCATTGCTTCACATGTTTTGTATGCAATCTTTGTAGGGTTCTCGAGGTCCAATGGGTCCACCAGGTCGTGCAGGAAAAAGAGGTTTAGCGGTAAGTTCTCTCCATGGTCACTGTGGTTTTATCTGAGATACTTTTTACAGTGATTGAGAAGCTGAGCCCAAATTAGAGTGCTGAACAGGGCTTTCAACTTTTAGTGTTCTGACTGCAAGTGGATGCAGGTAGCCTTCTGAGCTGCAAAGTTGTACAAAGCTCTACAAGTCTGTTTGAATACACTAGTATTTCTACACTTTCTTTAAAAATACTTTGCAGAGAAATAACAAATGCTTTGGAAGCCTCTTTATTTGGAGTGTGTTGCTGTCGGGATGTTGGTAGGACATAAGTTAGCAAATGGCTGGAGTCTGACAATTCAACTAAGGGGTAAAGAAATGAATGCTGAACAAAAAGGCAGATTTTTACATAAAAATGCCAGCAGTATAACCAAATCACCTGTTCCCATGAAACTGCCTTAATTCAACTCTTCTGACTTCTGATTCTGACTTCAGTCCAAATGGAAAAACAAACAAAAGCCATCTTTTTGTGTTACATAACTCTTTTACAATCCAAGCTTGAAACAAAAAATTAATTGCAAACTTGGGAAATTCAAAAGAATGTTGTCCTGTCCCTAAGCAGATGTCATGTGAGAGACAGGAAGTTTATTGAGTAATTAGTGATAATGATGCCATTGATAAACTATTTGGAATCTAGCGTTGAGAAATTTAGCATGCAGTTTGGGCTGAGAAATACAGAATTGAAAGCAGAAGCCATATTTTCCAATGATTCTTGAGGCAGAATGAAAAGTTTGAAACTATCAAAAATTCCAAGAATGAAATTATGATGGTAATAGAACCAAGCTGTTTGTTACTGGGGAGCCTGACGTTGTCTGTAGTTAGGGAATGTAACTTCAGTTGTACTTGAATCATAGTGAAGGTGAAAGAAGCTGTGAGAAGTAAAGGTGCAACATGCAGGATTTCATATTGAAACTACGTTTTATCATTATAAATCTATGAGAGATCCGCAATATTTCAATCTCATCTATGAAAATAATTTGCCATATGCAGTAAGGCAAAGAAATTTCTTAATCTGAAAAATTGTGTTATGTAAATTATTTAATATCATTATTAGAGGGTTTTTTTGACTGTATTATGAAGCTAAATAGACTAAATTTACCACAACTATAATTAAGCACAACATAGTTTTCTGTAATTACTTACTTACTCTTTGGTAAAAAATTAAGACTTTTGGAACTGCCTCATGATCACCTTCTTTCTAGCTTTAGAAGTGAAGGAGGTCTGAATGCAGTATCTAAAAGCAAATGAGGGGTTTTTGAGGTTCAGGGTTTTTTTTTTTTTTCAGTTCAGAATTTTACATTTCATCACTGATATTTACAGGGTCCCCAAGGACCTCGTGGTGACAAAGGTGACAATGGAGATCGAGGCGATAGGGGCCAGAAGGGACACAGGGGTTTCACTGGGCTTCAAGGTCTTCCTGGTCCTCCTGTAAGTTGTTCTGGTTTTACTATGATTTTATTTCCTTGATAGTTAAATAGTGTATTGGGAACGTAGTTATTTAAAATGGGAAAAAAAAGCAAACATCAGTTATTTTTTTCCCACAAGGTGTTTGAGTGGCTTGCCTGTGTGTACTTCCTAGTATTTTTAAAGCAATTTTACAGTACTGTTGCATGATGAGGTGAACCTACACTTTGCAAGATATGTGTTCTCCTGCTCTTGCTCCATTTGTGCCAGTCCTGCAGTGACTGATCGCTGACAGTCTATGACCTGTCAGCATGAGATGATAACAAAAGTTAATAGTTTCACATAAACACATTAGAGTGTGAAATGCTTTTTGCCAGTGTTTGAACGCTTTACAATCAAGGAAGCAAAATCCCATGAGGACTGTGATAGTATCTCTTGCTAATGTTTGCAAGAACTTCATGATTTCAGTGACAATTGAATGGAAATGCTGTGGAAAACTTAAGTTTTCTACATTTGTTCACTGATCCTATGCAAGAGCTGGAAGTTTCCACATGCAGGAAAAGAGTCAATAAAAAAAAACCTCAACACCCAAAGCATCTTGCCACTTCATAATAGCACTGTCAGCACTTACTTCTGTAAGCCAATCTGATTCTAATTGTAATGAAAGCAAGGCTTTTCGGCAGAAACTACTTTATATGTAGACAAGTGGCAGTAAATTCTATTAATCTAAATTGTGATTACAGTTTTTACTCTTTGCGACAAAAGAGCAATAGAATGAAAACAAATTGTAAGAGGGAAAAGTAGTACCTGTTGTTCATGTATATTATAATCCTACTCATACAGAATTGTGTATATCACACACTAATTCTTTAAAACTAAATTAATATAATTTAAATGTCAGAATGATACGATCATTTCTTCTGTTTAGGGTCCTATTGGTGAACAGGGCAGTCCTGGCATTCCAGGCCCATTTGGTCCTCGGGTGAGTATAATATTTCAGGTTTAAGGTTTTTCTTGCTTGCTTTTTTCCACAATCAGATTTTTATTTCTGCTTCGCTTCTATTTCACCGGCTTTTATTGACTTCGGTATCAAGTAGTGATTATCCTACTGTCTTTTGCTGAGAGGCACTGCATTGTTCAATATAGTGAAGTTTTGACATAAGTGTAGTTTATGGCTGGATAAAAAGGTCAGTTCAGAGTAACTACAGGGCTACAGTCTCTTTTTTACAGTTTTGCTGCAGCTGATGCAAAGCCATATATGTGGCAGCTTTGCTAACTGCTACTCTGCCTTTCATACCCCCATGTCATTCCCCCAAAAGTAAAGGAGAAACATGACTCCCTTGGATGTTCCCAAGTGACAATACATCTCTGAGTCTGTATACATGCAGGTGTACAGCAGCTACTGCAGTGTGTGTAGCACCTGGAACTAAACCCACTTAAATGGTTTAGGAAAAAACCATACAGCTGATCCAAAGTCTATTGGCTGAGGTGATTGACTTCAGAAGAACAGCATTGAAGTTGCTTTCTTACTTTTAGAATAGAAGAGAAAGGGTGATTCTTAAAAGTTTGGTAATAGACACAAATAATTAGATTGCTTCCTAAAAAGATACTGTTTGTGAAGGGCTGTTCGGTATAGCTTTGTTATTAAATGCTAAAATACATTTCTTCTTTCTCTTATATTTTCTAGGGTCCTCCAGGTCCAGTTGGTCCTTCTGGCAAAGATGGAAGTCCTGGTCCACTTGGGCCAATTGGGCCTCCTGGTGTTAGGGGGAGTGTAGGAGAAGCCGGACCTGAGGTAAGTTGATGGGAATATGGAGGGAAAAGGTTATCTTCAAATAATGAGATTTTTTACAGTGCGTTGCATCACTTTCTAAACATCCATGAACTCAAGACAAATGGTAACATTTGATACAGTTTCTCCAACAAATAGCCAGGGTAACTGTGTATTAAAAGGGCTCATTTCTTACTCATTTTCATCTTCTGGACCTCTGACCATCCCAGTCTTATCCACCTATACTCTCCTTAGGCCAACCTGGGACTACTTCTGTAGTTAGCTCACTGGATCCTGCTGGATATGCAGTTCAACATGGCTGTTTGGCAAGTTGGGTCCTAAAACCTCAGAACCAGCAGTAGCTCAAAGTCAGTAGTCCCACAAAGGTGGTACTGAATTAGAATAGCCATGTTACTGATTGCCAGCAGCATACTCCATCATGCCTTGCGTTAAGGAAATCCAAATGAACAGCTGAAACTCTAACACTCGTCTCAGGTGACCTTCATCCTGATCTGAGGTTTACAGACATCAACCATGAGCTGATTCGCAACTAATGAAAAATAGTTTGACCGTTTTGGAAAAAGTCCTAACCTTTGCTAAACCCCCCAGGCATATTCCAGATGTACCAATTCGCGATACCCTAAGTCATAAAATGGAAGTTATGCTATCCCCAGGAAGATAAGTTAGAAAATTAGAGGGATTTGAGAAAAGGGTGATCTGGATGATCATGTGAAGAATTAAAAGACTGCTTATTTTGGGGAAGAAGCGAGAAAGGTGGAATAAAGTAATGAGCAAGACAGAGAAGGCAGTTTCTGCTATTTTTTTGTCTTGTAAGACATGATGTTTACTGTGTGCTAATATTCATTCTATTTCATTTGAATTTCTGCCAATTATCAATATCTCCACTTCTGCTGAGGCACCAAGGCTTGAATGAATAGTCTGTAGTAGAGCATAAGAATATAATGTGTATCCATATCGTTCATCTGTGTAATAAACCAGTAAAAGAAATACTGCATACCAGTAACTTTAGTTTTGCTTTCCATGGTGGCTTGCTGCAACTATAAATTGGAACCACAGAGCAAGAAACAAAAGTTAAGATTTCATTTGTCAGATGGAGCACGTATTAGTTTGGATGTATGCTCTGTAGTAAACATTTGGAGCACTGGTTGTGAGTTCTAAAGTAATTATTCTCAAAGGAGATGCCATGTTCTGATATACCATCTGACGTACCAGAGCATCAAGCTTACAGTGAAGGTATGTTACAGACTTTCTGCTGCCAAAGAAGAGCTGGCAGACCCTGCAGGTGGAGATATATTTATTAACAGATACATTCTATCTCAAGACTCGGTTACCTCCCCAAGTATCACAATTCAGGTTGACAAGGACCTCACAACCTGTCATTGAGGAAAACGTCCTTGCTCTGCCAAGTGAGGATGATGTGGATTCTGTCTCACGTACCTGTGGGCAGAAAGCTCAGCACTGTGCAGGATAAACATAAAGATGTTTCTAGTGCCAAATTTGCCATCCAGGCTTTACTAATTGAAAATGTGCCTGAGGCAACTCAGGGTAAGTGGGAATTTTGTATTGCTTTAAAAATCACTTACAGCTCTTGGGAATTTTAAGAAATAAAGTTATTAGGGAGGGATTTGAACAAGGGAGGGACAGATGGCTTAAAAAAATTGAATGAGGTGGCCATTTTTGGTGACTTTCTCCAGCTGTTAAACCTGAAATCAGGAGTAAGAAAACATTGAGCAAGGTATTAATACAGGCAGAGAGGGCATGAAGCAGAGAGAATACCTGTCATGTGGTTCTGATCTTACCCCTGTTCCTGGAAATGTAAATTGTTTATATTTATGATCTGAATATTCCCTGTGCATTAGGGTGACTGGCCCTGAAGTTTTGCTTTTTAGTGGCTGGCTTTGCTATTATTTTGCATAGTATTTACTCTGCTGTCCCGCTGTTGCCTTTTTGTTTTTAAACCTTAGGGTCCACCAGGTGATCCTGGCCCTCCTGGCCCTCCAGGACCTCCAGGCCATCTCACTGCTGCCATTGGTGACATTATGGGACACTATGATGATGCTATGGCAGATCCACTACCAGAGTTTACTGAAGATGAAGCAGCTAGAGATGACCATAATAAAACAGACCCAGGAGTCCATGCCACACTGAAGTCACTGAGCAGCCAGATTGAGACTATGCGCAGCCCCGATGGTTCAAAGAAACACCCAGCACGGACTTGTGATGACCTGAAGCTATGCCACCCATCCAAGAAGAGTGGTGCGTATAAACACACCGTCTCCCATATGTGCCATATGATGCTGTCTTGTTTCCAGTTTACACTTGGTCACTGGAAAAAAACATGTAATACAGATTTTGACGGCCTAAATAGACATTCACACTAGGATCTTGAAAACTTCTCACAAAAAAATTGTTTCTTCTTGCCAATAAAGTATATATTCTGATGTATCCCATACTTATTTATTCAGTATCTATTCAGATGTATTTTAAAATCTGAAATATTTTAGACTTCCATGGAATGTTACTTCTAAA
The DNA here is from genome assembly GCF_047716275.1 of Strix uralensis. Classification (NCBI taxonomy): domain Eukaryota; kingdom Metazoa; phylum Chordata; class Aves; order Strigiformes; family Strigidae; genus Strix; species Strix uralensis. The sequence continues at coordinate 10,332,609 of NC_133977.1, read as the reverse complement.
AGTGTTATCACCATGGAGTACCACTTATATGACAACAGAGATAGATTGGTACACCAGTTGTGAATATTTGCTTAATTGCTGTTAGCTCAAAATGTTACCTGTGGGCTGATGACCTGCGAGCGCTTTCCATCCAGAATTCTCTACTGCTGCTCCATACTGGCAGTTCATAGGTGGCAATGTGTTAACATGCCATTTAAGCGTTTCCCTAATTTATATGGATTATCAGCGGATAAATCAGTACAAACTGGAAGGTAGGGATAGCTTGTGGCAGGACTTGCCAGCTTTTGCCGTGTTTCCTGAAAGTTTGCTTCCAACATCAATATTAGGAGGTACTGCCATTAGTTTCTCATATGTAGAGAAAATTGTCTTCTAGCCACTCTGTGTTCTTTATGCACTTGGAGTGTTCAGGAGCTTTGCAATGGATTTAAACAAACAGTCTTAACCTTAAAGAGCTTTCAAGTCTGAATTCCCCAATTCTGAACTATTTGAAATACTGATCAGCTTGTGTCTTGTATACCTGAAGCACACATCAAAGCACACATCAGATTGATACATGACACACATGCCTGTTTTGCCTTGTGTTTTGCACTGTTGTGACATACTTCTGCTTATATCTCCCCAGTCATTTCAAGAATCTTTATAATATAATGGAATCACATTTTATGTTCTTTGTAGGTGAATATTGGATTGATCCTAACCAAGGATGTGTTGAAGATGCTATAAAAGTATACTGCAACATGGAAACTGGGGAGACCTGTATTTCTGCAAACCCTTCTGCTATACCACGTAAAACATGGTGGGCCAGCAGGTCGTCTGACTTAAAGCCCATTTGGTATGGCCTTGATATGAACAGGGGATCACAGGTAACTAAAAATATTTAATGTCAAGAATTGACATCTGTGAAACTTGTTTCCTTCCCTTCTGGTTTAGAACTTCATCTGCTATTCTGAGCAGATTCTGCTACAGCCAGAACATTATAACTGTTGATTGACTGGCTTATAGTCAATTGGTTGTTATTACCATACAGTAAATATAAGAAGGAGCTGGGAGAAAGAATACAAGTGCACCTAAGGCAGGATTGGCTGTAAGTAGACGACTGCTGGAAGAGATTTATTTCCCTTGATCCCAAAAATGTCAACTTTCTCTAGCAATCTCCTTTAGTAACTTACTATCCTTGTCTTTAAAAAAGTGTACTTTTACCTAATACATGATTTAAATCACTGCTTTTTTAGTTGAATTCTACTATTTGTTTCAGAAAACCTTTTGCTGGTAAAAAAATACAAGACTTTATAAATTCATTTTTAAGGAAAGTATGATTGTTATCATATGTGTCAGAATGCTCCATGCTGAATGCATCAGTCTTCAGGCAGATAAAAATTCCACTCAGCTTTCTGTTGGGTTTTCCCTCTGTGGTAACTTCTGAAAGTAAGCTTAATGATCCTGCCAAATAACAGAAGTTTATGCTATGCAAAGTATATAATTAATTAACCAGCTTTTGCCATATTTATTTTTAGTGCATCAAATCAAAAGCAGAGAAAATATTTTCAATTGTTACTTCACAGGGAGTAATTAAAAATCTTTAAAATAAGTATTTGGTATGTAAAAAATAATGCTGTTATCAACTGGATTCCTGATAACAGTTCAAAACTTCAGCAATTGAGAACACATGTGATATTGATTGCTTTTTTGAGATGCTCTCTCTTATTATTAAATTCAGGAGAACTTGCCATGACCCAAGATGTCACAGTTGACTTTTAGCTGCCTGTAGAGCTACACATAGGGTTTTTGTAAGTCAAAAGCTCTTTGGAGGAAGAAATTTTCTTGAGGAATACTATAAAAGAATGTTTCATTTTTGAAAACATATTCAGATTTGATAACTAATAGTATGATCTTTGCAATAGTCATATGCACTCCTTATGGATTCTAAATAAATATGTCTGAGATTGCTAAACAGAGATAACATGTCTTGTAAAAAAATAGTGTCAGTGCGTAAGATTTTCTCCTTTCTTCACCAGTTTCAGTGAAGCGTATATATTTTTAGTCATTCTTGACTGATTTTATGTTGCAATGATTCATAAAGCATAAATAAAATGAAACCTGTACAGGTAGGAAAAAAAAATCACAGGAATTTTAGAATTTTTGTTATTGGTAGAAAAATAGCTTGTTTTTTATAAAAATGGCATCACTTTGTAAAACATTTGTCAAATTTCTGTGCAAGTTAAATTAGTTGATAAAGCCCATATGCAAATGTATAGCTATTTTTATATAGTCAAACTTTGGCTGTTTGTGATGCTTCTAAATACAGTACAAAGCCTACAGAAAACAAGTTGCTAAAGTTGCAGTGTAGCAGGTACATTATAAAAGGATTTTTGTGCTTGATGTTTCTTATTTACTTTGAGGTTGCTCTAATGCACTATATCATATGTAAGGTTTAGCTCCTACTGAATCCCTTTTTGAAACAAGACAGAATTCATTCCAAAACTTGGCATGTCTGTGGAGGCCCAACTGCCTTTCAGTTGTTCAGCTGCAGAGTTATATGGTCAAAATTCTCCAAAATGATCCCTGTTACAGGATGTCTACATTTCTTTGTCCTCAACTGGCAGCAAATTACAAAAGAAACCATTCTTAGGTTTTATGTAATAGTGCTCCTGCTAGTCATGTCTGGAAAGGATTATGATAATGACAGATGTTTCTAACTCTTAATGACTTTTCATGTAGTATATGTTGATCTATTTCTTTATCTTCACAGTTTGTGTACGGGGATACAGCTGTCACTCAGATGACATTCCTGCGCCTCCTATCAAAGGAAGCTTCCCAGAATATCACTTACCTTTGTAAAAACAGTGTTGGGTACATGGATGACCAGACGAGGAACCTTAAAAAAGCTGTAATTCTGAAAGGGGCCAATGACCTGGAGATCAAAGCGGAGGGAAACAGCCGATTCAGATACACTGTTCTTCATGACAGCTGTTCTGTAAGTTTGGGGTTTTTGTCATTTGTTGGGGAGAAAAAGGTCTTTTGTCCTTTTTTGGTTCCTCCTTAATTTAGAAAAAAATCCATAGAATGAAATAATGAAAATGCTGCAGAATTTTATAATGAACTGTAAAAGTAACTGATCAAATAAGTATTTTACTGCAATTCTAGCTTCACATAATAGAAGTCTGCACTATTGAGAGGGTATTTACAAATTACTACTTATTGGTGAGCATACTGAGACATGTATCTTGCCATTTTGCATTTCCCAGTATTTGTTTACTTCTGTGTGCAGTCACACAAGTTGGTCAGATAACCTCAAGCATTTGTCTGCCAGGTGGGTAAGATTATTGCAGCAATACACTGGAGGCAGCTCATTGTACTATGACTGACTTGGAAAAGAAAATGTTCCCCCCACCGCCCCCCTGGCCCAAATTCTTAGTGGGTATAAAACCAGTAAGTAGTAAATTTCTTCATGTTCAACAGCATTCTCAGCCAAGCCCAAGATATAGGCAAAAATATTTCTAAAATTAGTTTTGCACTTCAAATAAATTGGAGTACTCTCTGTGCTTTAAAGTAACATAGCCCAAGATTATGTGTTCAGGTGCGTATTAAGACATAGAGAAGAATTTCATAGCAAAGAAAAATCAACCCAGCTTGACAGGGAAATCCTGCTGTGTCAATCTGTTCATCACTATAAAGGCAAGATAGATATATTTTAAAATAACCAAGGTGCAGTACAGGTGGTGGGGGGGTGTTGCTCAGGAAAGATCTAGTGAGATCCTTCTGAACTATCAGACAACTGACTTGTCAGCTGGAATTCAGGCTGTTTCTGACATGATCTCTGGCCTAAGTTTTTATTATTTTTTTTTTTCTTTTTTTCCTCCAGAAACGTAATGGAAACGTGGGCAAGACTGTTTTTGAGTACAGAACACAGAATGTGGCACGTTTACCTATCATAGATATTGCACCAGTGGACATTGGCAGTACCGACCAGGAATTTGGAATTGAAATTGGGCCAGTTTGCTTTGTGTAAGAGGAAGGGGGGAAATTAACACACTACCCAGCAACAGCAGCAATTAAACACATGAACTTAGACTGATTGAAGTTAATCCTGAGACTCTTGAAGTAATGGCTGATATTGGATCAGCATTGTATATACGGTTCTTTTTAAATGCCCGGCCTCCTTTTGAATATTTATTTTACTTAAAAACCTTCTGTTTGATTGAAACCAACTTTTTAGTACAATAGTACAATTTTAAGAGGATCGATGACCACCTTTTAAAAATAATATGAATCTTTTGCCTTGCTTTTGTTTCAAATTATTTTGAAATTTACAGGTATTCAAAATAGTTAGTTTTAATGTGGAACTATGTAAAGCTCTAAGGATTATTTCTTTTGCTTGGGTGCATACTGAATATCAGAAAAGTAGAGCACTTTTGTGAACCGTTGGCTGTATTTCAATCATACCTACTCCCTCTACCCCAGTTTGTCTTCCTGTGGTTGCCAGTATGATAGCCATTCACAGAAATCTGTGTCTTTTGTAGAAGAAAAATCTCTTCAGGCAAGATCATCTTAATTTGGCATTGTCTTTCCTGCACTTTCCTATGTAATAGTCTACTCAGAGAAGTATTCCATAGCCATGATTAATTTATTAATTAAAAATACTACTGGGGTAAATATGAGTTTTCAGTAGGGGACTCCCATATCTTAAATTTTAAGGCCAGACTTCACTCCTCAGAACATATCTGTGAAATTCCATTAAATTGTCCTTAATCTTCAAAATATGTCTTAAACCCAATACTTGTTGATTTTCCAATACTTGCCCATCTTAGAAGCCATTACATATCAAATTATACAGATGTCTTATATATGGTGCCAATTTATGTATGTTGCAAATCATTCACATGTATACCAGACCAATTGCTAATAAAGAGAGAAAGTTTAGAAATTCATTGTTTTTAGCCGACATCCAGACATGCATCACCAGTAATTTGACATACTGGCCTTGAGTTGTCAAGGCAAGAAAGTTCCATCATTTCTTAGCATGAGCTACCTCATCTCTGGAAGTTGGGATGCATTTTAATATTCCTGTTTTCATTTTAGATATTAAAAGGTGCTATGCTTCTGTTGTTATTTCGAGAAAGGAGATAGGTGGGGCAAAAGCAACAAAAAAGTGATGGTGCTAAATGACTCTTTAGAAGGCTGATGAAATAAAGATGCCTACTGTCAGTGTCATTTCAGAGCTTAGCTGTTAGGCTTATGGTGTTTGAGAACAATGTTACAGTGCATTTATTTGTTGGTCATACAGTATATAAAATGTTTTGTACCACTAACATGCTTTATTTTGTAAAGTATGTGGGTACAAACTTACTTAGTTTTTTTGTTTCTTTATTGCATCTGTGCTCTCCACATTTTTTGTTTGTTCCTTTAAAAAAAAAAAATAAACAGCTGGGGCCATCCCTAAAGAAAGTCATGCACATAGCTTTATTCATGTATCTCTGCAAAGCATTTAATTAAATACATGCTTCTCGCTATGTAAGTGGTTTCCTTTTTGTAGAATGCCTCCTTCCAGTGTGTTCCATATCAGTTCATTTTCAGGAAATTAAAAATAGAAGTATTTAATTTTTGTTTTGTTGCTATTTGAATAACTCATTTGCAATGCATTCTCCTGAAGTATTCACACATAGGAATATAAAGGTATTCTGAATGATGCTCTCTGTGCCAGTTTTTACAAGATAGGCGTCAATTTGTATGAAGTAATCACCATCAGTCCTATTAAAGCTACCTAACTAGTATTGTTTGAGACTCCAGAGGAAGAGAATTTTTATTCAAGACTGAATAAGATGTGACTTAGCCATTTCCAAGGTCAGTGTAGGTTATCACTAATAGAAAGTTTCTGGACAAGCTATAAAGTTGCATTGTAGCAAGACAGGCAAGACTCGGTTCTTTTCCTCTTCCTAAAAGGGGTAGGAGCTTTGCAATTTTCCAGGTTGTCCATATGCATGTCCATAGAGGGCAGGTAGGAACTGGGAACAGGCAAGTTAACAGGTTCACGCTGATGTTATCTGTTTGCTTTTATTACCCAAGCAGGAACTCTATGATTTCTTTTTTACTAGCATGAAATAATTTCTATAAATACATGTCTTGGGAGTTCTTTTATCACATCTAAAACTTCTCAAGAATCTGATAACATTAATTTCACTGAATAATCTGAGGTGTAATGGCTCGCTCCAACATGTTCATGCAAAGGTAGATATCCAGTGGCTGTGGTCATACTTCTACAGGACATTTATTCTGGTGCACTAAATAAATACCTTTCAAACATACATCTATACTCCAAATATTATTTTTAATCTCTGATTTTCATCAGCAGAGTATTATAATCCATGATTAGTGTAAATGTTTTGAGGTTGTTGAAGAAGAGTCATGTGGCAACTATTCACTAAAATCTCACATAGAAGGTGAAATTCTGTTACTGCTCATGATTTGGTATTTATGTTTACATCAGTGGTGGAGTTAATGCAGCAGTTTATCTTGAACATTTAGTGAAAGATGTGGGTTCTTTTATAATTTGATTTTAACCAATTCATGTGGATTTGCAATGTTTGTTCTCAAGGTGCTTGTATCATCACTGTCATGCTTTTATCCCTGTGCCACTGAACTCTAGATATAAAACACCAGACTTTGTATGTAATTACACAGCTGATTACAGACTTGGGACCAAGCAGACCTTACCTCATGTGAGGGGCACTACGAGTGGAATGGGAGCCTATCCTTTCTAATATCTTACTAAGAACACAAAAAGGAGCCAAGTATGAAAACCAGCAGCTTTGGTCTATAGGGCTATGAGGTTTTTTTAACACCAGATTTTCACCTTCACAGCTTAGATTTTATACAGCTGCACACTAGAATCCATTTTGGATTTCTTTTCTCAAGCAGTGTCTCCTAACACTGACCAATTTTTACAGTGTATTTTACTTTTAGATTTCTTTCAAGTTGTGGAGGGAGGAGAAGATATGCTCAGTGGGCCTTGGAAGTAATGATAAATGTTCCCAGAAATGAAAAGGTTTGTTTATCTGCAAGCACAGCGAACAAAGAACTGAAATTCAAGTATTGCTGAGCATATTCTTATTTTGCTGTTGACTAGTTTTAGTGATCTTTCACCTTTATTTTAAATACATATTGTATTTTGTAAGGAGTTCAATAATGCCTTCTCCAGGCTTTTTTTTTTTTTTTCTTATTCCTGCTTGACATTTTCTCTTAATTTATTTTGAGCAGAAAGAGATACAGAGGGCAGAACTGATCAGAGTGCTACAGTTTATTGGATACATCAGCTAACATGGCCAGTAGTTCAACTGGGCAGTATTAATATTGCTTTATATACAGTATAATTAAGTAATATTAATATAGTAAAAAGAAAAAAGTGTTCTTGATCCTTCTGTATTTCCTAGAGGAGCCCAGCTCTGAATTCATAGATCAAATGTGATCATAGCCCCCCTAACTGCATCAGAGCCTTCTTGCAGAGAGCTCTTTATACTGAGCAGTTCTGGATGCTTAAAATGTAAGGCAAAAAAGGAATTGATGGTTTAAGTCCTCCCTGAACAAGAGGGTTTTTTCAAATCAGTTTTGGATTTATGCACCTCAGTTTTAGAGTGACTGTGAAGAAGAGGTCACATTTTGGCTGAATGTTTGCTCTTTTAAAAGGCTGGTGGAGCAGCTTAAAACACATCTTCTCCACCCTCTTTCCAAACAGACCTTTTCCTTTCTCTTCTGATTTGGTACTCCCCTCTAGCTCAGTGGTTATTCTGTTGTCTCTGGGTGAATGAGAGCATAAGTTCAAGTCTCAAGGCCTCTCCCTTCCAAACTTCTTTCCTTGCAGCTATCATAAATACTCAGCTCTAAGTTTTTAATACTAAAAAGATTCTGTGGCGTACCAGGAGTGCTACATGCAGGAAAAGAATGCATCAAGCAACACAGAAATGTAAGAAAAAATATCACAGTATTATAGCTAGAAACAACAAAAGTCTACAAAACATAGCAAGCAAAGAGAGGGGAATGAGGAAGATTTTTTTTTTCTCTATGAAGGCAAGTAGAGTCTAGAAATGGGTTAAGAGCAAAAAAGCATTATTTTTCTTATTACTGTAGGGTAAGAGCTCCTAAATTTCTTTTGTCTCCTGTAGCTGCCCGAGACTGAGCAAAGTAGTTATTGGACTGGTAATCTCATAATCTATGGATTTTTTAAAATTATTTTTTCAAGAATTGAAGGCTATACTGAAGGTTTAATACTTACTAGGCAGTTGATCTTACTGAGATTATATTTGTGAAAAGAATAGGATTCCAGGAAGACAGAGTAAAACAAAAAAAGCAGAACTAAATGGAAATGTAGAAATGGTAATGGAAGAAAAAAATATTCTCTGCAAGTAGGCAAATACCATAGAGAAAACAAGGTAAAGATGACAAAATCAGCAGTTCAATAGCTGAAATAAAATGCCAAAGAAACTGTGGCCCCATAGACCCAGTTGGTCAAACTGTGTTTATGCTAGAAAAAATACACAAGTTTGATTTTGCATTATTGTATCCAGTGGATCACAGTTTGCTTGCTAAGAGTTTAAAGGTTTTTGTCGAAGTGTGTGATTTCAGGCATGTTCTGCAGAGTTCATTCTGCTGCATAAAGGAGCCTTCTTCAGCAAAATTGCTAGATAGGTACTAGAGAGATAAAGTTTCTTAAAAAGCAGTATGTTTTTAGCCAACCTATTTTACATGCTGTCATGCTATTCAGAAATTTAGCTCATGTTAAAATCAGAGGTAATGCTCATTACTGTATCAAATAGAGATTGTGGGAACCATTATGAAGAATATCATGAATTACAATTGAGACCAACCTGCATTGAACCCTGTCCTCCCCAGGAGAGCATATGTGTGGTCACAAAGGGAAAACTAGGTACAAAAAGACCAGCTTGCTTTCAAAGCTGCTTCTCATTCCTGTGATGTGATTATTGGACAACATCTTTAGGAATAGTAAAAGGAATTTGCTTTTTCCACAAGCCAAAGGAGAAAGGACATAATGCCAGAGATCAGAAACAGGACAGACTAAAAGTGAAATGGTTTATAGATTTACACAACAGAGGAGAAAATTCAGAGAGCTTGATTGCTACTGTATCTATTGTACTATCAGCTTGATATGTTTTATCATTTGCTGGGAGAAGGGCTGGAAAAGTATTAAAAGTATAAGGCAACACTCTAGTTTGAGCAGGATGCTGGAAGAGTCAATTCTTTTCTCCATGCCCCACATTAATTTCTTGCACATTTTTCTTTCCTCGCTGTTAGGGTAAGAAGCCATCTTTCTATAAGCTCTGTTTTAAGGTTTTTTTAAAATAATATTTCATAATCATTATGATCTGTTGTGGTCTTAATATCAGAGAATGGTGCATTATCAAATGTTTCTATTGCAAAATTAGTTCCTCAAAATTGAGGTATTACTACCCATCCTCCAGGCAAGACTGCAGCCTTATTTAGGAGTGTTTGTGCAGAAAAACACCCATGCAAGTCCACATCTGACAAAGCATCACAGAACTGCTTTTTGGCCTTAGTCAACTGAGTGAAAACTGATACAAACCCAACAAATCATAACAAAAGAATATTATTACAATTCTAGAAACTTTGGTGAAATGTTTTTACATGTTTGATAGGGAGCAATCTTCCCTGTGACAAAGAAACACATTGACAGAAGATTGTGACAACTGTAGGAGTGATCGTTGTAATTCAAGCGTGTCTGCCCTCTAAAGAATGTGTTCTGTGATTCTACACAAAAATCAGAGTAAGTCAAAAGCATTTCCTGCTGCCATATAAACTCAGTCATTTCCTGACAGAAGTCTTAAGCTCTGCTTTGCAGATGTTACCAAACTGAAAAGAGGAGCGAGTAGACTTTTTCAGGTACCTTGGAGTTACTGTAACAAAGGTAGTGAAGCTGAAATGTGAGTTATGATAGGAACATTCACAAAACTCCACTGAAACTGGAACATCTCAAGTGCCTCCAAGAGGGACCTTTTAACGACTGCGTTCTCAGTGGATGTGGATTCAGCAGCAAAGCTTAAGTTTTGACCTTTAATTCAGAAATGTCCAAGGCTAAGGGTATACTGAAAGGATACCATGTAGTTTCTCATGAACCTCCTCTGGCAGAGAAATTTTGGGTAAGTATAGCTTTGCCAGGTACAACTTATGGCAAAAAAAAGAAAGGATGATGACCAATGGCCTTCTCGGAAAGAGATATCACAAGCAGCAGTGTGGATTACAGTCAATGCTTCTAGAAGACATTCTCTAGGCTGAAGCTACTGTGGGCTGAAGAGCAAGTGGGAAGACAAGACCACCAGGATTTTGTTCTAGTGGACTTCATTAATCCTGGAACAGCAATCCCTCAGTGCAGGGTGAACTACATCTCACCTCCTCTCAGTCAACAGGTAGGCAGAAACACAGAAACCATCTCTTCATCTCCCCAATCCTAAAACCTCCTGCAAAATATCCTTCTCTTCTAGTACTTTAAATCTAGGTTTCTACAGATTGTCTTTAAGAGCATAACAAAATATAGTCAAGGACATCTGATTACAAGAACATGATGATTTAAAATGCTACATCATCATAAAAATATTTCATACATTACTGTAGCTTAAGATTTGTGCAACAAATGTCTCATTACTCACATTTCCAGAAGAGAGGCACTTGGTTTAAAAATCAGAGCCTGGCAGACCTAACTTCTTTCCTGATGAAAAGAAAATGGATTTGATTTTTCAAAGAACCATTAGGGTTTCAGTCTTGGTTGAAATGGGTTTGTTATCTGTAATAAGAAATACATTCTAATTTGGTGACTAAAGTGAGGCTGTGTTACTGTCAGAATTAATAACCAGTCCTCTAAAATAACACATTTTCCAGCTTATATAAATAATATGCAGCTGACAACACTAGAAATTAGATTTCTCTACTAAAGCTATCAAGACAGCCATAGCATGGCAAAGTGTGCCTTGGGAAGATCTTTCCCCTTTGTGAATTCAAAATTTTTGTAGACAGCTCTTCTTCCTCTAGGTTACTGCCTGCAAATAGAGGCTTAAGACTGTTTAGCTGATGTCACAGCAAAGTGAGGGTTACAAATCACACTGCTGATTATTTAAATGTCTGGCTTCTTTTTTTAGCAAGGAAAGTTGTTGATAATTAGCTAGTTTCCAGTAAAAAAAAAAAAAAAAATCCTAGTAGCTATTCAAATTCAGAAACCATCAGAACCCCATTATAAGTGATTGTTTCTCCTGGCCTGGTTCTAGCTGCAAACTTACCACTGAGGTGAAAAGCTTCAAACTCACTGAATGGCTCCTCTATTGCCAGTAGCTGGCCTTAGGTGGTTACCACCAGCAGGGAAGGTTGCTGAAGCCAAACTGCTTCTGCAGCAATTTCTCATGCTGCGCCCCCCCCCCCCCCCCCCCCCCATCAAAGGTTGTGAAAGGAGACTTGTGGGGTTTTTAAAAGCAGTGCCTAGAGCCATGCAGCTGCTAATTATGATGGTCATGGAGAATTACCTATCACCCAAAGGGAGGTAAGGCTGTGTGAGTGATTCACAGGTGTTGTTTATAAATTGTTTAAGGCCTAATGAGATAGTAATGTTTTTCTGTTAGAGAAGGGTTTTCTGGATTGTTGTCGTGTTTTGGGTTTTTAAAACATAGTTTCTATAAAGAATGTGGCAAGGAGGTGTTGCAATATGCCCTATGTCACAGTCAATAGTCAAGGAGTCCATGTCCACCAGAAGAAAAACTCAGGTGTCCTGCAGAAGAGCTACATCTTTAGGTGATAACCTGCAATTGATTGGAAAGGTAAAGTTCTAAGGAAATATTAAAATTTAAATTAGTGATATCTTAAAGCAGTTGGTACGATCTGGGAAATTCTTTGAGGCAAGTTTTTTTGTGTTTGGGGTTTATTTTTTTGTTTCTTTACCTGTTTTCCCTAAAGAGCTGTAGTAATGTGGTGCTATGAAGTGTATGATTATGAACTGATGTAACATATGACTGAATATGAAGTTGTGGATCAGAATGAGAAATTTCTTATATCAGTCTTATTACAGTGTGGGCAACATCTTGCCTTGTTTTTTAATGCCCCTCATTCAACTTTATGCCTCTCAACTATGCAGACTACAGTATTATTATTTTTCTTTTCTCCAATACAACTTAAATTTATATGCTAAAGGAAGATGGACTTGACTATGTGCTTTAAAATCAACATGTTTTAGAGCTTGCAAGCAGGTGCTGTTGTTTCCATACAGCCTCGAAAGTCTTCTATTAGTTACCTGCGTGAAAGTGGGTTATTCCCAGAAGTGCTGTAATCTATGCACTTGATATGCTACTCTGTAACAGTGAGTAATGGTGCTGCTAGCCTGAAAGTGTCAGGTGAATTTTTTTTTTTTTTAATTACATTTCCTGTGTAAAAGAAAAGCTAGAGCCTTTTGCAGGCTAACCCAGTAAATCAGAGTGAAAAAAAAAAAAAAAAAAGGATCTAAATCTTCCAGAGGCTAGCCTTTTTTCCTAAGCTAATTCTTGTTTATTAACCTGATCTATTTAATATTTCTATTATCTCAAAGACCTTTTTATAAAAGTGCAGGACTATCAGAATCATGGAGGCTTAATAAAAGTGACCCTCTGAAAAAAATTAAGGTGTTTGGATCAAGTAAATTATTTTATGGTGGTCTCAGCTATTTCTTTGTGTTTTCTACAAATGTTCCAGTAATCACCTTTCATTAGTAGAAATTATTAATCAAAGACTTGCTAACTATAAGTTTTCTTTAGGAAAAAACCCCCAGACATTGAGTTTTAAGGTTGAGTTATTGTTACCAGCCATTCACTCAGCCACAGTAGTACTGGAGATTAGAGAGGCTATTTTTTTCAGCTGTTACAGGGGATTAAGAGCAGGTTTTTCCAATGCATTTTTTTTCCCACCAGCCAGCATTTTTACCAGCTGCTTTCATAAAATTTCAACTCCAATCAAAAGATTTCCTGCTATGTAATTTATGTCAGATTAATATTATTACATACATGGAATTATAATCTTCCATAAATGGTAGATGTTTTCACAAAATATGTTTCATAAAGTAAGGTTTCCTGCAAGACCCAATATTTTTTATTAGTTGTTGGCACTATTCATTTATGTGGCATTAAGTAGAGTTGTGCCTGTGTTGATACTGCATTCGTGCTGCTAAGGTCTCCCCCTGCTCCTTGCTATTTTGGTTCTGCACAGGCATGTCGAAATTCCATGATGCCAGAGCAGTGCAGTGTCTTGGCACAAACCCAAATCTGGTGAGGTTTCTTAAAAACCAACTTTTCTCTGTCCATTTTTCCTGCTTGGTCCAATCCAGAAAGTATTCTAGAGGATGCATGATCCATAAGCATCAATAAGAACCTTTAAGAATCTGATTGGGGTTTTTTTCTGCCTAATTTTTGTTGTCTGACCTTGTTGTAGAGGCTCCTTACTGAACCTGAGCTGTGGAGCAATGCGTGGTACTGTGGTAATGATGTGACAGCAGGCTCTGTATCTTCCTTCACAGGAAAGATTGAGTAGCATCTATCAGCCTCTACATCTGGGAGAGGTTTCACTTCCCAGGTTCTGGTGTATGGCTAATGCCATCTTCTGGCTCAGGCACCACTGAACTACTGTGGTAATTGCATCTCCTTGAATTTTTGCTAAATTCTGGGGATGACTTAGTTGTACAGCTCCAATGTCCATAAAAAATATAGTTGTACAGCTCCAGCATCCATAAAAAATATCAAGATGCTTAGATTGTCAGCTTCATCAAACTGCTAGTGCCTCTAGCCTGCACTGTAGGAGACCCTTAGCCCATTTACTCAAGCTGCCATCTGAAAGGATAGTAGCCTATCACTGCCTATTTAGACTCAGGCAGTTTTTTGGGGGTAAAAGGGAGGATTAAGCTCTTCTGTTTTCTCCAAACTGATCTGCCTAGGTGCATGGGTGCTGGTTCGGATCTTGCTGTCAGAGCTGACTCCATGCTGATAGTCAGAGAACTCACCAAGCTCGCAAAAATGAGCCACTGGATGGAGAGGAGTGGAAAAAGTAAGAAAGAAAAGTTCATAGTATGATGCCATAAACTGCATCCCTTAGGATTACCAAGTTTTCCTTCAAATTGTCTTAGAAAAATCAGTTAAAGTGGTACTAGATTTGTATCCTGCCTTATGAATTTGTTTGAAGAGATACAAATAGTAAAATAAAAAAAAGGGTCAGTTTTATGAAACAACAAGGAGTTTTATTAAGATATTTTATTATGTGTCTCTGTAAGGAATAGACCAACAACCATATAAAAGCTTACAAAGATGGTTAACCTTCAACACTATAAATGTGTTAACATGACAGAAGTTCACAATTTTGCATCTTTATTGACTTTTACAGAGTGAAGGGAGAAAGTTCTCGTCTATGACATGCCAATGACAATCTTTGACAGGAGACATTTACAATTGCTTTAAATCCTTTACTTTTTTTTTTTTTTTTAAGCAAGTCAATAACCCTGACTTGCAGAGTTAGGAGTGAAAAATACATTAGCACCATCATATTAGTCTTTTACACTTCCCTAATTTTAGTGGTCTTGACCAGCAATGACAGGAAAGTAGAGAAGCACCTTTGATAACAGAATACAATCCAACAATAAAATTATGGTGACTACTGACATTAAGGTATTCAACTCTTAAAATACACTGTACTTTTTCACAGCTAATCAGTACAGAAATAGACAATTTTGTACCAAATGTTTCCACTGAATTGACCAATAGGTCCAATGTGTTTTGAGTGATTTGTTTGATTTTTGGTTTGACTCATCAGACACATCCCAGTTTCTGTCCATGTTGAGGTAGTTGAAACAGGGAGGTCTTTCTAGCTTTATGGACTGCGTCTTAGAAAGAAGGGTAAACTTTGGTACTGGGAGCAATCAGTGCTTTGTAAATTGGCTAACATTCAACTAATAGAACACAGTGTTGTTTTAGTAAGTGTTGAAGTTGTATTATAGCACCACGGAGACATGTTTTGAAGATGGAATTTGGTAAAAAAAATAGAGCAAAAAAGCATTTTTACTGTACTTTGTGTAATAGCAAAAAACATAACCCTTAATATCAAATTGATTTTTTCCCCCAGAAATTTTGTTAATAAATAACTGGGATACAGATGGTCACCTGTACTAGTTGACAAGGCTAAAACAAAGGAGCACAGTTGGAGTGTGAATCTGTTTGCTGGGGTTTCAGAAAGAGCAGGATTTTTGATTTATAAGAAGCAAACCGGGCCAATGTCCACGCCAAATTCCTGATCAGGACCACCAATATCTATGGGTGCGATATCAACCACAGGCAATCTCATTGTCTTGCGCGTTCTGTATTCAAAGACTGTTTTAGCCCATTCACCAGTGTGTTTCTGTGAAGTTAAAAAGAAAAGAAAAAAAAAAAAAGAATCAGGTTAAAGAAATCAGTGTTGGGCTATGTGGAAAATTACTGCCCCCCCCCCCCCCCCCAGTTTCATACTTTCCGTATTAATGTGTCCCTCTCAACACCATGAAAACTGGTTGTAGTCTGTGTAGAAATGAACAATTACATAGATATTCTTCATTTTTGGACCTTTGGTAAGAGGTCTTGTGGGGTTGTAGACCTTGCATCTCAGAAGGGATGGAGTCCCTGATAGACAGTAGAGTACTCTGGAGCAGTGCCAGTGCCCTGACTTAGGACTGAAATGTGCTCTGCATGCTGGGAGATGGTACAAATGGCTACTCTGTTTGTAAAAGTGGTTTTGGCCTTAGGGAAAAGTGACAGCAGTAATGAGGTAGCTCTTCATGTTCATGTTAAAGAAATGGCCACGGAGTGGCTGCAGTATAGATGTGTTCATGCATCCTTAAACAGCAGGTTTGCCACATGTGTCAGTGTTTGTTGTGCTTTTGGGACCTTAACCAGCAGGAGGGAGAAACTGTGGATGGTGTTATGCTGTTTTGTACTTGTTACTGGAAAGGCTGCAGGAGCTCATAGACCAGCACTCTCCAGTACTTTCTGGGGCAGTGAGCAAGGCGCAGTGTTGCACCTGCAAAATGACTAGGTTCGCCCCTTCCTATAATCATGGCCCATGGCTTGAATCAGCTAGCCTTGATTTTTTTTTTTTTTGTATGACTAAGATGTTTCCTACTATTCTTAGAGTTGACATGGGATGGATCAAAACTTGTTCACTGTGACTTCCTTGACTTTGACTCTAAAGCAAGAAGGTACCTTTTAAGCACAGATTTAAATGGGAGTGCACCTCACTTTCTATGGTTGCTGCAGGAGTGACGCTTCTGGCATACAAGATCTAAATTTCCTCAGTTAGGTGCAGCAGTGTCCTTTCCTTACTCAGGTCATGCAAAGTTCTCTCTTCCCTAGAGGGAATTATTTATTAAACTACCATGCTAAATTCTTGTTGACTTACAGTGCAGCCGTCTTCCAGAACAGCATATGTGAATTTGCTGTTTCCTTCAGCCTTGATCTCACTTTCCACAGAGCTCATCAGTTTCAGAGCTTTTTTAACATTTCCACTGGCTTGATCCATGTAGGCAATGCTGTTCTTGCAGTGGTAGGTGATGTTCTGGGAGGCACGGCTGGAGAGGATGCGAAGGAAGGCCAGCTGAACTTCTGAGACATCCTCTGGAAGCTCAGGATCTCCGTAGCTGA
This sequence comes from Strix uralensis, assembly GCF_047716275.1. NCBI lineage: Eukaryota > Metazoa > Chordata > Aves > Strigiformes > Strigidae > Strix > Strix uralensis. The sequence goes on along the minus strand of NC_133977.1, from coordinate 10,315,921 downwards.
ACTGCAGAGTACAAGACATGAGCAATGTTTTTTGTTTAAACATGTCTAGGGACAGTCCATACAGTTATTATTTCACCCACCAAATGTTCAGCTGAGTTTAATTTCAGGATTATTTTTTAGTATGTTGTGATGTATGCGAGTACAACGTGTACTACCTTTTGGGCTGTTAACTGTGGTAATTTCTTACCTGGAAGCCTCCATTCATAGATTCTCCAAACCAAACATGTTTCCTTCCACTGCTTTCGCTGGTCCACCAGTTTTTCCTTGGCACAGTGCTAGGGTTAGCATTGAGGCATGTCTCACCAGTTTCCATATTACAGTATACTTTAATAGCATCCATCTTGCAGCCTTGGTTAGGATCAATCCAGTATTCTCCTAGAGGTAAAAACCCAAAAAAGTGTTAAGGGGCTTATTATATTTGGAGAAGAATTTGACTGCATGATGGTGAAGTTTATTTCTATGCCAGATTCCTGAGCCAAATTAGGAAACATATTAATTTTGACAGATGAGATGCCACAGAAAATACGATGATATAAAATATGCTGAGTTCATGTGAATACTCTAATATGACTGACATTTGAAATAAATGTAGAACTTAGACTTGTCGTGTTTTTTTTCCATAGAATTATTTAAACAAATGTTCACTTATAAGCATGTAAGGAGTGGATTTGAAGTCAGTGTGTATACTGTGTAAATGCATAGTAAATTACAGTTTAAAATTATTATTACACTGAACATCTTTATCATTACATTTGTTTTAAAAAATCAATTTTTATAGCAGATCTCTGCATTTAAACACTCAAAGACAATAGCATTCATGAAAAAAAAAAAAAAATCAAGACCTGCTACCATTGGTGAAAAGAAAAACCTAACATACCACTCTTGAGCTCAGGATGGCAGAATTTCAGATCTCTGCAGTTACGAGCTGGATTCTTACGGGACCCATCAGGACTAATGATGTTTTCAATCTGATTGTTAATTGATTTCATTGAAGCTACGATGTCATCCAGATTGATATCATTTGCTTTTGGCTCATCTCGATATTCATACCCATAGACCAGTGGACCTTTTTCACCACCACCACCACCACCACCACCACAACATGGACCAGGAAGACCAGCAGGACCAGGAAGACCAGGCTGGCCTGGCGGACCCTAAAAAAAAAAAAAAAAAAAAGAAAATAGCAAACATAGCACTGAGTAGAGATCACAGGTTAAAACTACAAGTCTGTGTGAGCCTTAATCTTAAAAAAAATGAGAATTTTTGCATAAATATTTAATTTACTTATTAAATAATAATGGCACTTGCTACTTATAAACATCTGTTATACTTTCCAGGCCTTTATTTTCCTAAAATTGGAGTTTTCTTTTCCTAATTTTGTCAAGCTGTGGCTGTCCTTCTTCTGTCTGACCTTTGAGAAGGAACCAAAATTCAGAGAATAACAATTTCTTAGCTTTAGAAGTGACTAAGCTAGTGACCTTCGCAGCACTGGCCTTTCTAGAGGAGTCTAGGAAACCCATTTCATAGCTTCCAAGACACAAAGGGAGTCTGTATTCTAAAGAGGAGATCCTGCCTTCCCGTTGTATCCAGAAAAGTCAATGATTATCCGAGACTAACAATGCACAGTACATCAATACTTACACTGAACTACAAATGATCTGTATCTTTTTTTTTGATTTAGCCTTGATAGCTAGATACCTCCTACCACAAGCTCAGGCCATGAAATACAGGATTTTCTAAGGGAGATACTTAAATGGGAGAGAGCTCTACGTTTCATGAATAATCCATAAAGATTTGTTTGTTTGAGTGTGCACAATTTACTTACTGCAGGGCCACTTTCACCTTTGCTACCACGGGGGCCAGGAGGACCAATTGGACCTGGATAGCCACTTGTACCATCTTTCCCAGGTGGCCCAGTTGGTCCTGGAAGACCCTAGAACAATGTTGAACACAAATAATATGGTCAAAATAGTTTACCAGACACTCTCAAATTCAGAAATACTTTGTGAGCTATTTCAAACATTTCTGTATGATTTATCAGGTGTTTTCTCTTTCTTCAGCTGTTGCCTGTTAAGATGGCCAATTAAAAAAAATATTAAAAAATAAAAATTTTTTTTAAAACAGTCTGAATTTTTCTTCCAGTTATGCTAAGTAAGAAGTTTTTCTTACCCTTGCACCTGAAGGTCCTGGACTTCCAAGTGCACCTTGTGGACCCAGGGGACCCTATGAAGAAAAGAAAAGTGAGTCATACACCTCCCAGTAATATTTTGCAATGAGCTGGATGTACCTTAAATAAAGACATTGAAAACATCTTTAAGATTATATGAAACATATCCTTGTAAAAAGACTATGTCAGGTATGAAAGAGAATGGTTGCCATTCTTTAACCAGAAAAAAATATCAAATGTTCTCTATATGAAAAAATATTAATGATGTGATATCCAAAATTCAGGAAAGCCAATGGACATCAATCAACTTTGGATGAAATCTTGTATTCATAAGAATACATAGCTATAGGCTCAAAATGCTGCAGTTTTAATCATACTACTGGTAAAGTTGTTTAAATAATATGACAAACACTCATGTTTTCAAATGCATTAAAAAATTTGCTCTATTTATGCACCACAAAGAACTAAGCCATATGTTTAAAAATTATTGATCATCTTGCTATCATAGTGTAAATGAGAATTTATCAGATTTCTTTTTTTACTCATGTCATACATTAGACAACAGGTTATATTGTGTTGTTAAACAGGTTGGCATTGGCGGCATTTATAGTTAACAATTCCATCTTTTTGTCATCATTGATAGATTAATTGAGTGAATTTTTGTTTCTTGATTCTCACTTGTATCATGAGTGCTATTAATAGTTCTTTTCAGCGTAAATCTCTTTTTAAATTTTTACTTGTCATAAATACCCAGGGCATGCCTGTCTATTACCCTTCGATTCTTTTAGCTATTAAGAACTGTTCAAAATGGTAATGCACGTTTATAATTCAGTAGTTTACAATTTCATGCCCATTTCATCCTAATATTAATTACTGTAAAAGACGCATGACAGAAGAGAGGTATTTGGACTCCAAGTAGCTTTTTCATGGATTTAGTTGTTGGCCTAGCATAGATTTCTAATAGACATAGATATTTCAACCCCTATTTCTATATTTTATAATTTAATCAGGAATAGCCTATATAAATGAATGCAAAAAGTGTTTGTTGCAGACAAAGGCAGACACATAGCTGAAAGGGATTATAGAAAACCCAGCTTTAGCTTCTATCAGCTTCTTCTAGTTCTTTATTCAGGGAATCTGGGCTTTTGAACACATTTTACAATCAAATTACAAAGATTTTGGGGGTGGGGTGGGTGTTTGTTTCCTCAGTAAATTAGTTAAGGTTAACAAGTTACCTGAGACCTAAACCACAGAAACTAAGAACAGCTATAATTCCCAATGCAATGCGAAATACTCACAGGAGGACCAGGGAGACCGGGGGTACCAGGAAATCCTCTGTGACCCTTTATACCAGTGCTGCCTCGTTCACCAGGTTCACCTTTATCACCACGAGGACCTTGAGGACCCTTTAAGAGTAGATTTGCAATAAAAGGAATATATAAAGAAATAAGAGAAATGCCCCAAAAACAGGAAATAGTGAATGTATGATATAACAAATACTTTAAATATGACTTACAGCAGGACCACGAGCACCAGCAGCACCAGCAGCACCAGGAGGGCCAGCTGGACCCTGTGACACAATAAGAATAAGATGATATGGATCACTTGGAGTTGACTAGATTGCCTTTATATTTCCAGATAAGCATTTCAAAGCCAGCAGCTGTTTGGAAACAAGGGGAAGCTACACACACACTATATAATAAGCAAGAATTTTGGCCAGTTCTTTTTTCTACCAACGTTAGTCTTACTCAGCAGCTTGTAGGCACTGATACGTACCACATGCACTAGACCCCTTTTCATTTTGCGAGATGCTCAGTGCTCAAGCTGTGCTGGTGTCAGCACTTCTCAGAAATAACTTGAAGGCTTCCAGAGTTACTCCCTTAGTATAAATAAATAACATTGTTGGTACTGCATGAGCACCAGATGGGATGGAAATTAACATAGGGCTTGGTGGGACGATGTGCTTTTTGGCATCCTAAGGAATATGTGGATTTTGATCTTAATTTATATACAGTTATCAGGAACAAACTGTGATGTTTTTCCCTTTGATATTCTTATAAAAGAGGTCCTCAATGCCAAGAAACTATGACAGTAACAAATGTATGACTCTTCCAAATTTCTACTTTATTACTGCATGAAATGTACTTTGCATAGGATAAGTATGTAAATAAGCAGTAAACTATTTACTTTGGTTTTACCTGAAATCCTCTTTCACCAGCTTTTCCAGGTGCACCATTGCTACCTGCAGGTCCAGGGTGACCAGGAGGTCCCGGAAGGCCAGGAGAGCCACTTTCACCACGGTCACCCTGCAGATAGTAACAGTTGACAGGATAATAAATTTAATGTTTTACAGAACTACAGTGTAATTTCAGTAGAGCATATGAGGTTCAAGGAATCAGTTACATAGCACAGAACTATGTATATTGTCATCTCTACATAACATTTATTTGGCAATCTAAAGATATTGGGGATTCCTTACTTTGCCTCCTGGGGATCCATCACGTCCAGGCAAGCCATCTGAGCCAGGGTTACCCTGGGGAAAAAAAAAAAAAAAAAAAAAAAAAGTGGTGCAGTTTGTTTATGAACTGGATGACAAATAGACAGCTTGTTTTCCACTAAGCTTAAATAATGCTCAAAGAAAGAGACTTTTCAAGAAAGAAGATTTCCTGGAGGCGGAGGAAGATCTGTAAGACCTGCATTATTTTTCAGATGTACAGGCAGTGCAGTCTCTTGTTCAGTTCCAAGCGAGACAGAGATGTGGTCCATGGGTAGTAAAAGGTATAGCAGGGACAGCAGGCTACACCACCTTACATGAGAACATAATCTACCCAGAACCCTGTGCATCAGGCACTTGAGGGAGGCTTTGTAAACCTTAAAGCATATTTACTCCCAGAGTCTGCCGTTTGTAACTCACAAGCTAGCAGGAAGGTCTAACACATCCACTCACATCTCTGCCAGGCTCTCCGGGTAAGCCTCTTTGTCCAATAGGGCCTTGTGGACCAGGAGCACCGCGTTCTCCTGGGACGCCATTGGTGCCTGGTTTACCATCTTCACCCTGAACAAAAAAAGGACAGGATTTTGTTGCAGATAATGTACTTAAATACCATTGTATTACACATCTTTAATTAAATATGCAGTGATTATGAAGAAGACCTAATAAAGTGAAGGGTCATTGTGACTCGTGATCATGAATACTCAAAATAAGAAAGATAAAAACTTGGCCAAACTAGTTTATTTTCATTGCTGGTAATACTCATGCAAGGCCAGTGAACCCAAGGAATGCTCCTTATTGTTTTGTCAACTGAGAAATAATAAATGGGTAAGTCTCTTATGTGCCCAAAAGGAATGGGCAAAGCAGTTAACAAGAAAATGTGATATACTAGTGATAAATTACAAACCAAACCTCACACCACCTTTGCTGGAGGGAGGTGAAGATATTTTTCTGTTTGGGTCATAATATTTAAGCAAGAAACATATTAAGAATTAAGCAAAGATAAACAACTTGCAGCAGGTGAAACTATGACTCAAATCTTGTGCCAAGGAGAGTTTCTAGCCCATGACCCTCCTTAAGTGTGTGAAGCTAGTTATATACTTCTAGATAATCTGATCCAGGACTCTTGGTAATAGAGATTAAAGATAACCTCATATCCCACAGCTGCTGGTTACTGGACTTTTTAAAGCCTGATCTTAAGGATGTAAACACAAATAACTGTAAATTCTGTAGTCTTTGGGCTAAAACGTGTTTTAAAAAATACAACACGTTCATTACTTTTTATCTGTAAGGTATTTTTAGCAGCTGAATTACAGTTGTGTTAACTTTGAGGCTACTGCTGCATTGAACGCGGTCTCACCTTGGCACCGGCCATACCGGCTGGACCACTTGGGCCACGCGGACCTGGCAAACCTGTGTTACCCCGGGTACCAATAACGCCTTGAGGACCTGGTAAACCTGGTAATCCCTGTTTAAGAAAAGGTCAGATCAATTAATACTGAGCACCTTTAACATTCAATAGACAGCTTCTTATTCTTGACAGGCATAATCCCTGTCTACTGGTGTAACAGTCCCTGGTTGAACATGTACCTACCTTTTCTCCTTGTGAGCCTGGTGACCCTTTTTCACCTGGTGGGCCAGGTTCACCTCTTATTCCAGAAGGTCCTGGACTGCCAGGAGAACCGGCACTGCCAGGGGGTCCAGGAGGCCCATCCTTGCCTGCAGGCCCTGCGTTACCAGGGGGACCTGGACTACCCTAAAAAAAAATTTGAAAAATAAGAATGTGAGCTGTGTTATCTGGAACAGCAGCACACACTTACTGGTATTGATCTTTCCTCATGGAAGCCAACCAGATTTGAGTCATTGCCTAAGGGCGGATTTAGGGTCCAACTTTATGCACCCAAATCTGATCTGGTCTTACAAAGATATCCTTTCACCTACCACTTTCAATACTGATTTTTTTTTCCTCCCTACTATCTGGACATATGGTTTGCATAATGCAATACCTGCACGTTTTGGATGCCCGGTGGTTGTAATGCATCCAACACAGGATACATGTTCCTTACCCACAGCTCTACCACAGAAATTTTAAATACTAGCAGACCCTACTGATTTCTTGAATCACTTGAGCCAGATACCTTCAAGGTGGTGTCTTGGACACGTGCAGAATGAAATGTCTTTCATTAAAACTCTTAGCTTAGCCAATCATTGGCGAGAATTACATTGACTTTAATGGTACCTTAAATAAAATCCTACTTTTTATTTAGCAGTATTCTAATTTGCATCTGTCTGTAACTATAAGACAGAAAATAAAAATCTGTTTATTCAAATATAAAATTATCCATCTTAATTTATACCATACAACAGACTAACTTATAATTTTGATTTTAAAGTTGGTAAACCATTGTATTCTTAATTAAAATTTCTTAAGACTCAAAAAATCAGAATCTAATTTTTACTATGTGAGTCAAAAGTAGGTGCATGTTGAACATACAAGGATATTTTGAAACAGCTTTTCTTCACACACAGATATTGTATAAAATACTGGAATTAGCTGATGCATCAACATATATTTTTATAATAGGATGCTGCAGACTGGTAGATTAAACTTCAGATGTAGGCCATACTGTAAGAGAGAAACTTTGCCACAAGAATCTTTCCAAACTCCTCTGTCCCAAGACAATTAAGTCTTATGCCATTCCATTCTACAGGCAATTAAAAAACTTCTCGACAGTGATGTACAAAAGGTAGTTTTCAAAATGCATACCAATTAAAGATCCAATATTGAATATTTCTTGCATCATAAAAGAGCAATAGAGAGGACAGGATGCCTGCCACCAACAGAAATACTCAAGGACCTGATCCAGGAGAAGGACTCCACTAACTCTGATGGGCTTTGGGAAGCAAACCACAATAGAAGAAGGAGTATCAAGACAGGAAGTGAATGAATTGCTATTCCACAGGAAATAAGAGGAGAGTAAAATCTTTTGCAGAATTTTTTCCCCTAAATTCATATATCATATTCAGAATGTTTTTGCTTATGCTATATTCATGTCAAGGTACATACAGCTTAATATAGTTTAATATACTAATATATGTCTAAATATATCCACAAGGTAAGAATATAAGAAAAAGGGGGTTAGACAACTTACGTTGCTACCAGGGGGACCAGGTAGACCGCGAGCACCAGGGAAACCAGCAGCACCCTATAAGAGATCAATACTTTTAGTTGTTATTTTCTGAAAATTGGAAAAATGTAAACAAATTGTTTTGTTATACAACTGCTGACTTTTAATCAGGTTTTAAGCAAAACAGCTGAATATAATTCAATGTCCTGGAACTGAACAAGAAGTTCACTCTTTTTTTTGTCTCCAAGGGAAGATCCCATATATTCCTCAAAGGTGAACTAATGGGCTCGAGACACTTGGCAAAGATGGCATGTAAATCTAATAATTGTTGAGATAAGCCAATTTATGGCTTTAGGTCATTGTGCCAAAAGCTATTTTGGCACCTTACTTATGTTAAAAATCAATGTAATCTAGATCACTAAACACCTCAACTTTAATTACTCCTTCTAGAACACTTAAATATCTGTAGTTCCAGAATAATTAAAGTCATTGAAGGTTTTGTTTTTCATTTATATCACATTTCTTGTAACAGAGAGAGTAATTTATCTGTGACTATGTCAAAGAGATACTCACAGGACCTCCAGGAGATCCACGTTCTCCTTTGGTTCCTTGGGGACCAGGTGGACCCTACATGGAAGGAATAAGATAAAAGCAAATGATCTGATAAACAGATTCCTATTAAAAAAATATAGAAAGTGCCATTAAGTTTCAGGCAGTTCAAATGCTTGCACTGGGGCCCAGCCACATTGAGGCTGAAGGAGAACTGAAGAAACCTCTCTTTGTATCAATAAGGAACGGCAAAAACTTACTGGTGCACCAGGACCACCTTGTGGACCTGCAGCTCCAGGGGGTCCAGCCTCTCCTCTTATACCAGGTGGACCTCTTTCTCCTTTCCCACCAGGTTCCCCATTTTGGCCCTGTAGAAAAATTTTATTATATTATGACTCAAACAATGCAGATAGATATCACTGTGATGAGAAACCCTATTCAGTTCAGATATTCTTCTGAAGGGAATTTAAATATTAAATTAAATGTGAATGCAGTTGAACTCTATTGGTCTACCAGTACAGGAAGGGAAGGATAAAGAAATGTTGCTCTATGTGTGACTGAGCACAGAAAGAGTAGCAAACAAATCAAATGTATGTAGCAGGTATATTAAAGCGGTGACAGCAAGACTTTCTGAGATGTGGATGAACTTAGAGAAACTAAAGACTGAGAATCACATTCAATTGCTTTTAAGTATTTATACTTACTGGAGCTCCAGGGAAGCCAGCAGGTCCAGGAAGACCTTGTTCTCCTCGTTCACCCTGTAGAAAACAACATGCCAGTAATGGAAGTTGTTGGAAAGATAGGCTTTGCTTTATAAGTTAGAGAACACTCCCACAAATACCGTGAAGTTTCTTTGTCTCATCTGCCTTTGGAGGAAAAAAACCCACCCCAAAACGACAGTTGCTCCTGAGCTCTAAAAACTGAACTGAACTCTAAATTCCTGAACAGTTTATCTGCTAATTATATAAAGTGTGACAAACTGATCTCAGTTACACCTGTATAAACCTTGAGCACAATCCATGGTGTTCCCCAGATCCAACTGAAATCCAAATATGCTGTTTTATCAATCTAAAAAATAAATACAAGAGTATTTTAAAAAGTTTACTTAACTGTAAGACAAGATGGAAACAACTATTGCTCACACTCTTACCCTGACCTCTCACTGCAGCCCTCCGACCCCTTTACAGTGTTAAAAGCACTGATTTTCTGAAGTCCTTTGCACCTGTAAATCCCAGGAGTCAGCAGGAGACAAATGTGCTTAATTTATTTTAAACTCAAGCCACATGTGTTCCTGATAGGGTAGGTACAACACCGATGTCTATACCAGGCTAGAGGAGCCATGGTAAAGTTCTACTGGACGAAAAGTGTTATCACTTACAGGACCACCACGGGAGCCCATTGGACCTGGGGCACCTGCTGGACCAGTCTCTCCCTGTAAGGAACAAGAATGATTACTAGGTGTTTTTCTTCTTCCCATGAGACAGCCACTTGTGTGACTCTTTACAGTATCAAACATCATTACAGAGGATGCTTTACCTTATCTCCAGGTGGGCCGGCAGGACCCGGAGGACCGATGGGACCTACATTACCCTAAACAATTAGAAAATAGTATGTTTTATATCAAAATATGACAATGTTAATTCCTCTGTTTTGATCAATAACATTTATGTTTCAGTGTAAACAGGTTGCTAAAGATACTTAAATGGAAGTAAGTCTATAATGCAAGTGTATTTTTGCAGACTATGTTTTGGATTGACACTTTGAGATCACACTATTTTGTGATGTGAGAGAATTGATTGATCCTCCTTCAGTTTTTCCCCACCATCTAAACCTAATCCAAACCCACCTGAAGTTAATAGGTCTTTTTCAATGGTAGACAATAAAAATTATCCATTGCCCTAACTTTTCACATAGATAATTTGACTACATTTCTTCAGTACATGTTCAACATCTCTTGACTAGCTCCCTGACTTTTTCTTTCTTGAGAATTTAATGCGTACCTATGGAATGAAATAATTCCTTTATATTTCCTCCAACTCATACAAGCCGCATTTTTATATTTATCATCCCTCATTATTTTGATGTATATACTGCTTGCATGTACTCATTAGATATATGCATATATTTCAAAGGTCTTTTATGTGTATATGCTATGTAGATGTAATCATATATAGTAACCTGTAGTAGTATTCTGTATGAGAATACTTACTATCATGATGTCTTTTCGTGCTTCATTATAACCAGAATTTTCCTCATCAGTCAGCTAGATTTAAGAAGCTAGTAATATTTTCTCTACTTTTGCATTGTTACTTTCCCTCAAAAACATTGTCCCAATTAGCTGTAATGTTCTGCTTGCAAAAAATTCTATTATAGCTACCCAAGCAGCTGTAAACACAAAAACTAGCATTAAGTCTAATTTAGTTTGTGAAACCATACTTGCACTGCTGGAATGAAATATGGTGGGACCACTACTTTACCTCTCCTAGCCAGTATTTATTCACTGTAAGTTTACTCATGTTCTAAGCGTAGACCATGTAAAGCTAACTGATAAAACTGTTAGATATTTAAGGACTACTCACTCGCTCTCCTCTTGCACCAGGCAGGCCATCAGCACCTTTGCCACCAGGTTCTCCCTGGCAAGCATAAGACGTAAAAAGCATAAGCAAAAAGCAAGCATAAGGTGAGCATAAGGGGGAGGGGGGTAGAATGAAAACATTACTGAGGAATGGATCTCATACTGAGGGTATCTCAATAACCAAATCATAGAAATCTAAAATTGGGGATGACATTCTGCCCAGTATTCAGCATCTGATACTGAATACTTTGATGGAAAAGAAGCCAAATTGATTCAAAATGGAGTCTATGCCAAACTGTTTGCCCATGGTATGAACTATTCTCATTGTTTATTAGCTTCATTAGAACTGTTTTGATGTACTCCTCCCCCAAGAGATCTAGCACAGCAAAATATGTATCACATATTAAACCAGGTGAAAAGTCCTATATTTTTTAACATATAGGACCCATACCACAGTGCTAAATCAATAGTACTGCTACACAGTCAGCACCTCTGAAATGAGGCCAGAAGTGAAGACGTGAACAAACCCAGTGCCTTGTGGGAATTCAACACTAAATTAGCATAAAATTGGCAGAGTGTGGGGGTGTGTGTGTTACCTTATCCCCTTTTGGTCCAGGACTTCCAGAAGCTCCTCTTTCTCCTGGCATTCCCTGTAAGCCAGGTGGCCCTGTGCCTCCAGGGGAACCAGCGGGTCCTGGAGGACCCTAAAGAGTAACAAAAAACTAATTAGGAAAAAGAAAAAAAATATTAACCTGAATGCTAGACATACTAGCAGGAAAGGAAGCAATTCTGTGGTTACCTTTCCACCTTCTGGGCCGGCAGGACCTGGCCCACCTCTTGCTCCAGGAGTTCCTGGAGGACCCTGTGCACCACGTTCACCTGGGATACCGTTTTCACCCTGTGACAAAGAAATGTGTTATTCTTTGTTTTCAAGTGCATAGTTTGTTAATTCATTCATGTCATTATAGAAATGTTGCTGTATGATTTACCTTAGGGCCTGGGAATCCAGGTCCTCCAATATCACCTTTTGGCCCCTGTTAATGAGAAAATAAATGCAAGTTATCCATACACTTAGTAAGTCTGCATTGTGGCTGGCACCCTGTTTCTCTCACCTGTTATCCCTAATATCAGACTTCTCTGCTCTGCAAATAGCTGTCTGAATTTGGAAATGTAATCTAGGAAGAACTTCTCATGTATTTTTTGTTACATAAATAAAAGTAATTACTACTTACTGGTTCTCCAGGCTTTCCATTCTCTCCAGCTGGTCCTGGTCCACCAGGCAATCCCTATATGAAGGAACAGTATTATCATCCATGTTACATAGATAAATTATGCATTTCCCTATCTAGCAACTTTTTTTTGGACACAAATATGTATATCAAACTCATTCCAATCCTTTAGAAAGGAAGAGGTGTTAATTTCATAGCTAGAGGTTTTATGTGACATAATCTACTGAGCTATCCATCTGGTTTGCAATTATGAAATGCTAAGCATTTTGTCAAGTGGCTGATCTGTCTTACATCAAAATATGATGACATGCACCCTAATGAAAATGTTTAGGTGCCTCCTTTTTTCTTTTTTTTCTCTTTTTATTTTTTTTGTGACTCTGTGTGTATGTGTGTGTGAGTCTATTAAAAAGAATCAGAAACCAATAAACAGTAAACACAGCACCTGGAGGCCAGGTGCACCTGATGGTCCTGGTTCTCCTCTCTCCCCAGAAGCACCCTAGAATCAAACAAAAGAGAAAAAAAATTGAAATTGTCTGAGAACATTTTAACATATAAACACCTCCACACCACCTCACATCTATGCCTCCTTATTGTGATCTGATTATACCATTGCACAATCCCAAAGAGTAATCTATCTTGGTGTTCTGGTATTTGCTCTTTTCACTCCAACCCATTACATGTAATTCAGCAGACACATTTATACCTGATACTAGTCTGAAATAGTGCTAGATCCCCAAGAGCTCTAAATGAACTTTTCATTTCAACTTATACCAGTTATACCCAACTCAGGTTTCTCCTAACAAAGTTTTGAGTATTAATTAATTAAAATAATGGCAAAGAAGAGCTCTTTTATTTGTCTTCATAAAAGGAGATATCTTTATATCATTATTTTCCGTCTCCTAAATTCTCAGTCTCCATCTGTAGATGCCAGACCACCTTGGCAATAATTGATAATTGCCTCTTACAGGACTACCACACTTACAGTAGGTCCAGGAGGACCCGGGAGGCCAACATCACCATTCTTCCCAGCAGGACCCTATACGAAGATAAAATTAGGCTATGGTTATGAGTTGATATAATTTTTATAAGACTTGTCAAATTATTATTAATTAATATTATGTCATTATTAAATTATTATATTATTAAACAAAATGTTTATTAAGCTTACAGGTGTTCCAGGTGGTCCACCAGGGCCTCTTTCTCCGTTCTTGCCTGGTGCACCCTTATGAAAGAGAAAGATCACATTTGAAATACTTGTTCTGGCTGGTATACAATAACCTAAAGCTGCAACATGAGATAGCCCCGCTATGGAGCAATTTATTTCAACATTTGACTGATCAAGCATAAGCACAGGTGAAGTGGAGAAATCCCACTCACCTCATTGCCCTTAGGACCAGGGAAACCCATTACACCTGGTTGACCACGTGGGCCTGAAGGGCCTGGTGGACCAGCACGGCCAGTTTCACCCTGATTACCCTGGAATAAGCAAAAAAAGAAATGAAGACATGGCATCTGTTAGGTGAAATAAATGAATATCCATGACTTATTAAATAGTGAGTGAGGGTGCGATCAGGCTAGAGGCATTGTCATTCAAAACTTATTATGTGTTTTGTATTTCAACTAAGCTTCTGCATACCCTGTATTTTAAATAGTATTAAATGACAAGATTTACAGAATGTTACTACAATGAGACAGGATATAAAGTGCTCTGGTAATTAACACACGCACAAAAAGACAATCTGACTGTGATAACAACCTGTCGTAGATACTGTGGGATGAGAATAAGGTCAGTAGGAGGACTAGGATAAAATATTTGCACAATGTACATACTGGAGGGCCAGGTTTCCCATCGCTTCCAGCGCTTCCTGGAAGTCCGGGCATACCCTGCAATTGAAGAAAAAAAGCTTTATTCTTCAGTTTAAAATGTGTAGTATTAAGTTACAATACATAAACATAAATATATAAAAATACATTTTAAACTACTTGCTTGATTTTAAGGTCTCTAATAAGGATTAAAACTCCTCCCCTTTCCTCCCATCCCATTAAGGGGAAAAAGCAGAGAAAGGTAACAAATTCTTTTGTTAGGAGTTTGTCGCTTTCTCTGTGAGTCATTGTATGTAATCAAGTCATTGGACATTAATCAACATGCACAAAATTTGTATTCTTTCATTATTTGGGAAGAAAACTAATTTCAGATGGTAAAAATCAAGGAATGAAACAATTTTGACTATGTATTTCTACTTAAAAGCAACACAATTTATAATATATTTTAACTTGCTTTATATTTTTAAATATTTTTATTATATTTTAAGTAATTCATTTTCATTTCCAATAAAATCTTGTTTAGCTTCCAGAGCCTGCAGCCAGGCTCACTTTTGAATTTCAATGTATTTGTTGTCAGCAGTTGCCAGTTCTCAGTATAGCTCACAGAATGTTGTTACATTCTATACATATTACAGAATGGGTTATCTCTGAAAATCTTTTTGATATGTACTATGAAAATCTGACCAACAGCTTATTTACTTTAATTGAAAATAAGCAATATATGTAATAAAGTATATCAAAATATATAAATTAATGTATAATTTAATTATTTAAATGTTAAATTGAAGCCTATTTAAATAATAATTTAACTAGAAATATATTTAAATGCAATAACCTCAAATCCTATTAAATATAATAAACATAATGCTTTTTATAGTAAATTATAAAATCTGCTGAAATGTAAATAGATAATACAGAAAATCATTCAATGCTATTTCATACTAATGCTATATCTTGTGATAGTGCATGGCATACTCTGAGAACTGGGGAGCACGCTCAGCTTCATCTAAGCTTCCTCATTCACTTGTGACAGATGTTCTCTGAATGCCAAATGTCTCTGCATGGTTATGTGTTGCACTATGAAAATATGACTCTGCTTAAAGGAATTAGTAGAAAATTTTTCTAAATTGTATCAGCTCAGATGAGGCATCTGATATATGAGATATATATGAGATAGAGTTTATCTAATCTTCTTGGAGACATCCTGTCTTACTCTCAATCCAGGAAGACCCGGGCCTCCATCTTGTCCACGCTCTCCTGCAGGTCCACTGGGGCCAGGAGGACCTGGGCTACCACGTTCACCTGCAGGACCCTGAAAAAGAGATGTTAAAATTCACATCAAGGAAATCAGCATCCTATTGAATCTGAAGTTGTCCATTCAAATGCACATGGATTCTCCAGAAGTTTGTTGTTTTTTTTAGAGGAAGACATACCTTTTCACCTGGAAGTCCATTGCTACCAGGTAAGCCACGGAAACCAGGGGAGCCCTGACAAATAAAAGAATAAAAGATATGGATCATAGGCAATATGACTTGGGCAATGGCAACTATTTTTTTTTTCTAAACTGTTTATCATTAGACATATTATTATGAAAATTAATAAAAGAAATAGATAGAAATGACATTTCCCTGTAGCAAGAAAGTCTACAGAATTATTGTCTCTTTGGATATAACCCTCCTGTTGAAATCATAGCCTGTCCTCCATTAGTTTTAACCAGCCCTATATTAGTTACTTTATTTATGAGTTTTCTGAATTCATATGAAGAATAAACCAACACATTCAGTCTTGAACAATTATTTTCTTCTACTTCAATACTCAAAAGAGCTCTATTGTATTAATATTTATATTTACTACTATCTTCATTGCTTACAAGAAATTTGAATTATAAAGTTTAATTTGCAACCCCATTTATATATTTAATATGATTAGTTTGTTCAGTTTAGTTTGTTCAGTTTAGTTTGTTAGTTTGTATATCTTTGGTTTCCTAATAGCTTCAGCAAATACTGCAATAAATCATTAAATTAGGATTTATAAATAGATCAGCACAATTTTCTTTGGTTCAGATGGGAACAGAAATCTAAAGGTTGTAAGGAAGTTGCTATTTATTTTGTTGTAACAATTAATTCAGAAATTCCTTTGTGAGAATGCTCTTTGGAAAGCTATCAAATCTACTAGCCAAAAAACCTGTTGGCAGTAAAGATATTATATGATAGAAGACATCCTGTCAATATTGGTTTTATTGGCATTATTGACATTTAAGATCTATTGACAATAAAGATGTTGAGATAGAGACATATGATGAATGTAGAAGAATTAGTATTAGTTTCACTTTCCAGAGCTGAAATTTTGTGATTGTTCATTTTTGTTAACTTCCAGGTATATAAGATCACTGCTTTTTCAATATATAAAAAAAATTAATATTTATTTCAGACCAAGATAGATCCAAGGGCTGCAATTCAGATGAGGAACTAGATAAGAATTCTTCCCAGTTTCATAAGCCACATTCACATCTGGAATTTTTTGAGAACAGATATGGAGCCGAATTTCTCCTCAAAGTTTTTTGAACACCAGATTTTGCTGTCTCTGTATTAACTTAAAATGTACCTCATGTGCATGGTCATCTACAGCAGCTTACCCTTTCTCCAGGTGTACCAGGTACGCCATTCTGGCCAGGTTCACCATTTGCACCTCTTTTCCCTTCCTCACCAGGAGGTCCAGGAGCACCTGGGGTGCCGTTTTCACCCTGGCAAAAACAAAACAAAACAAAAGCCCACCAGTAAAATTAGAAGCCTCCAAAAAGAAACCCCATCTTTAGTATGGGAAATGATTGAGTGTTCCAACTTCCTCGGAAGAAGTCTCTGAACACATTTTAAAATCACTTACACGTTCGCCTTTTGGGCCTGGATCTCCTTTTGCACCGTTCTTACCAGGTTCTCCCTAAACAGGAGAAAATCCCAATAAAATTATGGGTTGCAACAGGGTATTATTCTAGAGCTACTAGATGTACTAAAATACTAAGAATTAGACATGATATCTTTCAAATTATTGACTCATTTTTATTATTTTATATTCTGCAAAGGAATTAGCATGCACTGGTTGAACCTGGATGTGGAATGCATGGGACTCCTTAAAAATTCAGTAAAGGAAAGAAGTGATACAACCTTAAACACCACTGAGTAAAATCTTACGTCTGTTTCTGAGCTATTTCAGACATCATTGAGACTGTCGATTGAAGTCCGTGCGTATTTTCTCTGACAAAGAACTATGTGGCATGTAAGACTGTCAGGAAAGAGCTTGCTGGGGTAAATGACAGTGTAAGAGTAGGTACAACTCACTAGGTATAGTGGACTGTGGACTCAGACCGTGGGAATTTAAACAGGTGAAATTGGGATTTTAAAGCAATAGATTTTATCTAATGTAACCATTTTAGACAAGCTATTTTTTGTTGTGTGTTTCTGAATTGATAGATAATTTAGGAAAGCAAATAAACTTTATTATCATATTTATGTATAATTTCTTTATATAGCATTATATATGTGTGAAAGATAAATATTTATTTATAAAAAAATTGTTTATTGTTATGATAAGATAATTTATTAGACCATCTCAAGCGAATAAGACAAATCCAACTGTGGTTTTTTTTAATGGTACCAGAACTACTTCCACCATATTTGTTCATACAACCAGTGTAACAATTATCAGTAACTCACCGGAGTGCCTTTTGCTCCAGGGTTTCCACTTGTACCTGGAGGACCAGGAAGCCCACGGCCTCCTGGCAGACCAGGAGCACCAGGAATACCAGAAGGTCCCTGTAGAGAGTGAACAGCAGTCAGGAATGAAGACAGCATGGCATTGTTGGACTCTGTCAAGTCCAAACAGTGACCCTCACCAACACAGTGCAGCAAAAGACATTGGTATGAAAAGTACCCACCATTTCACCCTTGTTGCCAGGACTTCCAGCTCTTCCAGGAGGGCCCTGAAAAAATAAATGTATAAATAACCAATGCTGCTAACCTAGGACTAAACCAAAGGACATGTAGGGCTTTGTGAAGAGCAGGTGGCACAACACTTCTCAGTTCCCATGTGGTATATATGTACCTGAGGCCCAGGTGGCCCAGCATGACCCTGAGGACCAGGTTCTCCTCTCTCTCCAGGACTACCACTAGAACCAGCAGGACCAGGAGGACCAGCTTCGCCCTATGGAAAAATAATAAAAGGAGAAAATGAATGCATTTTAGTCTTATTTCCAGGGCAATCAGTATTAGCTTCATGGTTTCTTCCTCTGCTGTGGCATCTTTGCATGATTTGTGAAGAAGGTTACCACCATCATCACCTGAATGCAAGAGCCAAATTAGCATGGTGACCCCGGTGCTGAGGTACAAGGTACCCATGCACTCCAGCTGGCACATGTTGTACAGCTTCTCTTGTTGTGGAAGTTCACTTGAGTCCCTCCCATAATGCAACATAAAGCATTGGGTCTACCACTTAATGGTGTTTTGGGGTGGCTATTTGTGAAGGTGATGAGGATAGGGTTTGTCTCATGCTGCATATAAAACACATCAGTTCTAGGCTTGCAAACAGTGTAATAGCAGCCAGAAAAAGGAAGACTCATAAAATAAAGATGTATAGTGACATAAGATGGCTAACTAGAGAAAGGACCAAATACTGTATTAGTATGCATCTTCAGCTGAATACCTTAAAACCTGGAGAGCCTGGAAATCCTGCAGTTCCAGGGGGACCTGGGGGACCCTTGAAAGTGAAAAAAATACTATTAATGCAAAGGTAAAAGTAATATGGAATTAATCTTAAATTTTAAAAATGTCTGATTAGGGGATTTTTCTCTGAGTAAGGAAACACCTGGCAAAATAACAAATATACATCATGCTGCAGAAGATGAAGTTTGGCTAGTCCTAAAAAATCACACCTACATCTTAGTTACCCTGATTTTTACAGTTTCAGCTAAATTTCTGTGTTGTAAATTTAAAAAACATGAAAGCTATCATTAGAGAGATTAAGTTATAAAAAATGTTTAAAATTTTTCTAATTATTAAAAAGGTGTAGGAGAAAAAAAAAAGCCAATATAACTTTGTTAGATATACAAGTGAACATGCACAGGTTTCTAGGCAGATGGGAAAGAAAAATTTTTGCCCACCTCAGACAGCTAAATAATGTATTTGATAAGACCATTCAAAATTTGATCTGCATAGAGAACAGCAATTCTATCCATCTATATGTTCTCTGAGAATAATCTGGTTTTGGATTTATGCATTTTCTGATTTACAGTGTTAAAGCTTTCGTATTGCACTGTATGCTTCGAGTATCTTAACCAACATAGTTATGAAATATAATTAAATAAAATGCTCATTCTTAAACCAGTGCATCTCCAGTCTTGGGCTAGCTGGCACTGGACAACATCAGGTAGAAGTAACTAGACTTGAGCAACTCAAATACTTGAAGTCAAACATCTGTAAGTTGTCTTACAGGTGGGCCCGCTGCTCCTGGAGATCCGTCTTTTCCATGGGCACCCTACAGAAAGAAGAGAGGCGTTGGATACAGAGCACTACCCGGACACAGAACCCACATGCTTTAATGCCCATCACTCACAGACCATCTTTTTGTGTCTGTACATTCCCACTTAGTTGACCAAGACCCAAGGATTTCTCAACTACGAAATTTTAAAATAATAATTAACTAAATATTTTGTGAAGGAATATCCAACTCTTTACATGACTTGTACTGTAATGAAGAGACAGCAAGATGCAAAAATGTATTCTTACTACATTTCTTAAGGAAATAACAGCTACAAAGCATCATTTGTGTGGACAGTTCTTAAGGTTAAATAAATAAGATTGCACTAGATGTATATTTCAAAGTAACAGTTACTTCTAATTCACATAAAAGACTAAAATTTCACTCCAGAAACCTAACAAACAGTGGTATGGTTTAAATCCTGCTGCCTGTCTTGTAGACATTTCAGACCAGGTCTGCTGCTCAGGTTATGTAGTGTTTGTATGAACAAGTTGCTGGTTATTATATTTCAGCTGTGCATTGTTGATTGTGCTGGACGCTATGAACTATGACTTCCTTCAGAGCAAATAATGTATCCCCAATCTCAGTCACAGACTAATATTATCTTTTTCCTGCAAGTTACTTCTGAGATTACATTGTTTTAATTCTCTGCCTTCTGCTGCTGCCCTTTGCTTCTACTCCTACCTAATCCTCTTGGCTGAACCCGAGTTTATGCTGAAACACTGAACTCTCCCTCAGTGTGTAATCTATTCATTTAAAAAAGGAAATAGAAAATAAGATGGTGAACACTTGGTGAGTTAGAAGTGTAATGTCTTTAATTGGGGACTGAAAAGTTATCATGTATGATTTTACAGATGCTATATAGTTTTCTAATCCTTTGCACTACAACTGTTTTAAGGTAAATCTATGAAGTAGGGAATTCTCAACATATTGAAACAAAATATGTGCTGCTTCTGGATAAGAACAACAGCTCCAGTTACTTACAGGGCCACCAGGATTCCCAGGTCTTCCTCTTTCACCAGATGGACCTCTTGGTCCCTAGAAAATGTGAGAATATTAGTCTGTTAAATGGCTTCCAAAATAATATGGCCAAGCAAAGAGACATTGTTCTTATTTGTGTATCTCAGCACTGTTCGATGCATGTGGTGGGGTAATTAAAGTTAAAAGAAAGATGAGTAACTCAGTTAACCAGGAAGTGCCAGCGGCACTTCCATTTAAATACTACAGGATACACATGTTTACCGGTTGGCCAGGTGATCCATTTGCTCCAGGAAGACCAGGTTCACCCTGTTATGGAAAGAAAACACCAATGACAGCATGAACTTTGGTGAGAACACTTTTTTGTTTATTCAAGGGGAAGAGACATAGAAACTAGACAACCCAACCCATTGCCCCTTTCTGCATGGTGCTGGGTGTCCTCAGCATGAACTGAGGTCTGTGAGGTCTGAGAAGTCTGAACAAGTGCCAGAACAAAATATTTAAACAGGAAAAAAAAAATCAGGAAGATTCAGCCCTTTAATATTATGCAATAAAGTCAGCTGATCCAGGCATGTCCCTTCATTTTGGAGCCTCAGCTTTATTATGGCAGGTAAATCAGGACATGATATAGTTCAGAAAGTCTAACTCCTTTGGAATGATTCCCATTCTTTTCATGGAGATATTCAATGAGTTTATTTAATGTTTAATGGATTTTTATAATTGTGCAATATGCAAAGCATAGCTATATAACAAATGATGGAGGGTATTACTCTACCTATTACAAAGATGACACTATAGTTTTTTACCTTCGGACCAGGAGCACCGCTATCACCTCTGGCACCATCTTTTCCATCAAAACCCTGTGGGGAAGGAAAACCATAACTGTGAATAGCATTCCCCTTGTGTTCTGGAAAACTGGATTCCTCTGTGTAAAATATTACGTTTCAGGACAAACTCATATAAAGGGGCATATTTTTAATAATGAGTGCTATCAGCTATTGGAACACTTTTTGAAAGAAAACTCTGAATTGTCCATCTCTCCATGGCCATTATTTAAGAGTGGATACTTTTCTGTAAAGCATGCTTCAGTCCAGCATTCGAGATGGAGCTCTCCAGTTGAGGTAACTAGATAAAATTGAACAGTCTTTATTACAGAAGGTTAGATAAGATTGTCCAGAAATTGGTCTTTAATTCTATGATTCAGTCTCTTTAGCTGGGAGTTGATGACTGAAAGAGGACAATAGTGCAACACCATAATTCAAGTAGAGTAACAGACTCAGCTATATTCAATATATTCAATACTTACTCGTTGACCTTTCATCCCAGGCACTCCAGGCATTCCAGGGTGTCCTTTGTGGCCCTAAACACACAAATATATAAGGATTAATAAATCACATACTTACTGTATGAAGGGCACAAGCCAATGTTCATTGTGTGTCATGTTCACTTGACTAACTTAAAATGGGAAAACAAAATCTTTGATTAGAAGACCATTGCTACTGGGGGTTTTCCATACCGGTATTCCAGGGATTCCACGGTCTCCATTTCTGCCTGGTCTTCCTGGTTCTCCCTATTGAAAGAAAGCAAATTTTTATGACTGTTTTACTATTGCTTCAGTTACTGGCAAAGAACCAGTCCTAGTAGGTCAAGACAAGTCAAAATAAGCAGGTGAAATTTCCACCCAAGGCAGTGGGTAAAATTATAGCAGGGTGATAGTTCACTATATGACTGCCTTCTGAAAAACAGCTGCCAGAATTTATAAACTCGATTTTTAACGAGATTTTGTTTAACATCTAGTTTATTTCAAGCCAGCTTTTAGGAAGAGATGATCACAGAAAACTTATTTTTCATGGTGAAACACTCAAAATGAACAAAAACTTTAGCTGCTTGTCTCACCTTGTACTGTACCTATTCAGGACTCCCAGGTGTGACACAAAAGATGGTTGTAATGGCCTTAACTCTCAAAGCAAGACTTGAAGGGATCAGACAACTACCACTACTGTCTGCTTTTCTTTATAACTTCTAATTTATTTTGCACCACATCAAAATAGCATATTTCATGCTTAGGTTTTCTCCCTTTTTTTTTTTTTTTCTTTTTTAAAATTGTGTCAATCAGATTGCCTGCAAAAATTCAAAATTGGAGTGCACATTTATACCTAATGTAAGCCAAATCTATTTTTTTACAGTCATTTGTCAAATTGAGAAATAGGGAGATGTTAAAAATTCTTAAATGCAATTGTATCAATGTGCTCTGCTGTCTTACCATTTAATGAACTTCTTTCTTCCCATTTATTAATCACTGGATGAATAATAATGAACTTACATCTTTTCCTGGTGGACCAACTGGGCCTATTGTTCCAACAGGGCCTGGAGGTCCCTGTAGAAAAGCAATTAATATTAACTATTATAATAACATATTGTCTCTTTCAAATTAAAAATTCATTATGTGCCATAAAATACTTGTATATTTGACATACATCATGGTAAACAGTCAGGGTGAACTGTAAAATTTCAATTCACTCCAGTCATGATACACATTCCTGCTTGCAAGATCATGCCTTTAACATATACAGGCCTTAATATAACAGGCCTACAGGAAAGATGGGGAGGGACTTTTTATCAGGGACCATAGGGATAGGATGAGGGGTGATGGTTTTAAACTGACAGAGGGTTGATTTAGATTAGATATAAGGAAGAAATTCTTCCCTGTGAGGGTGGTGAGGCACTGGAACAGGTTGCCCAGAGAAGCTGTGGCTGCCCCCTCCCTGGCACTGTTCAAGGCCAGGTTGGACGGGGCTTTGAGCAACCTGGTCTAGTGGAAGGTGTCCCTGCCCATGGCAGGGGGGGGTGGGAACTAGATGGTCTTTAAGGTCCCTTCCAACCCAAACCATTCTATGATTCTATGATATATAGTGATAGGTAATGTATACGTACAGGAGGGCCAGGTTGTCCTGGTTCACCGGGGGAACCTTGGTATCCAGCAGAGCCCTATAATGCAGCAAAAAAAAGAGTTAAGATGTGAACAATTAAATGCAGCATTCCATGGTGCTACTATATTTTATATTAATCTCATAACTGTAAGGAAAACGGTAATCTGAACTGTCAACAAATGACCAAAGGTCAAATTAACAGAACCAAGCTGAATATGCCTCCATGAAAAAACAATTAAAACTACTCCTCTAAAAGCAGACGTATATCAAAAAATTCAGACCCTTTGTGTGTTTGCTGAATGTGTATTAGGATTCCCACTTTCCTTTATTCCTGTTAAATTTTTGTATGAATAAACATTTAGAAACGTTAACAGAGGATGACAGGCAGTGGCATGTCTTAAGACAACCTTAACTGACACCCCACAGAATTGCAGAAAGCTCAGGGAAACACATGGACTTAAGCAAGCACAGTATATATCCCTCAAAACCTTTGAATCTTGTTGGTGCATAGATGGTACAGGCCAATTAATAGAAGATAACATTTATCCATAAAATTCTTCAACATAGTATCTGGATTTATCAGTCAAAAATATATCTAATATTTATGACAAAGAAAAGTGGAAACTCATATAAAAGAACATGAGATGATAATGAAAAGATTAATTTTACTTACAGGGGGACCTGCATGACCAGGTGGGCCAGGGGGGCCACTGGGGCCAGGGGGTCCTGGATAGCCAGTCTATAGTGTAGATTAAAAAATAGTTGTAATATTAATGTAATATAGCTATAAAGCTTAATGTAGTTGCAATAGTCACCAATAACTGAAAGAAATTTTTGCATATTAGTACAGATAAAAATCCACAGTGACAGGCACTTGATGAAGAAGCAGTATATATACAGATTGCTAAATACATTGTCTAGTACTTACAGTCACTTCAGAAAAGGGATCACTAGGTTTCTTTTTAACCTTAGCTAACATACTCCACAAGATATTTTCAAAGCTGTAATTTTTTCTTTTGAGTCACTATTCCCCTTCTCTAGACTCCCAGAAGGATGCTCGCATCTCAGCTTTTCAGCTACCTGAACTGGAAGAATAGATAACTGTAACTCTTGACTTGTTGAACAGAGTAAATGAGCTTCAGCTTCTCTGCCATGTGACTGAGCTTTATTAGCCTTACACTACATCTTCAGTGGTGAAGCCAAAGGGTATTAATAAACTTGCTTGCTAGTCTACTGATGCTAGATTTTGCTTTCTAAAACTAATTTTAAAATTTCTCACCTGCATTCAGGAGCTATATTACATATACATATACAACCCATTAGAAGAACTTGTATGATAAGCTCTGTTTATGATGACCCTTGACTTCTTAGGACTTACAGATATGCTGAATTAGGGTCATATTTTTGTTATTGTCAGTAAGGCAAGCATTTTCACCAATGAAATATTTTCTGAAATTTTAACAGTACTAAGCCATAAGAAATAAATGATGTCTGGACTAACCAAAGGACTCAAAAGACGAAATCTCAATATACGTATGGTTTAACTCAAATCAGTAATACTGTTCCTTATTTTAACTGGTAAAAAGGAAGTAAAATATTTCTAAGGAAATTCTCAATTTGAGAAGAGTGCTAATATTTCTACTTCCTGTATCAACAGCCACAAAAGCATTTGATATCACAAAACAGAAAACATTTGAAAATTATCACTGTGGTTTACTGCAGCTATATATGGTTCTTTAATAAAAGCTTTTGTTAAATTAAACTCTTCATGGGTTTGATACAGTCAAAACAGTTGAATTACATGAGAATCACTGTGTGCTGCAGTACCGGCAGTATATTCCATACCTTAATATTGCACATAATGTGTTTCATGGGATATTGTCATGTATTACAGATGTTATAAGAATCTGATTTTCATAATACAAGATTAACAGTATTGTTATACCATACTAGTATACATAGTATAATATACTACACTACTATACTCCAAATATACTATTTTAATATTAGTCCACAGATTGTCTTTTGTTTAAAAAAGAGAATCATTGTAATATTTGCTATTTTCTAGGACAAGAAGTACACCAAGGGGCAGAGCAGTTAGTGTCTGGGTAAATTGGGTTGTCTTCAATGTGTGAATACAGCGAGCAGTCCCTTGCTGTTAATTGTTAGAACTCATTTGGTATAAAATAACTCTGGATTCAACATGAACTGGAGATATCAACTCATCATTTGCAAGCAATTGATTAGACATACAGATATAAACACACAAGACATTTTTTTCAAGGTGCACACTGAGGAGATAAACTGATAGTTAGGTATGACATTTGCTTGCTGCCAGCATCTCCAGACTGTGAACAAATGAACATATTTTAGTTAGAATATGTGCACTGGTGGAAAGAGACAAAGACAATATGTGGAGGTTATACAAACAAGTAAAGAGAAACTGTGATGTAAAGTACAAAATCAGTCTACAAGCAGTGGAAAGCCACCAGGAAGACAGTAATGGAGAGATGTGTGACTGAGGAAATACCAGGCATGGTTACCACCCATGGAGAAATATTGATGCTATAGCTGACATCTTTTATTATTCTTCCAAATTATTTCAGTTTGGATATTTATTTAAACTGAGTGTTGAAGTTGAAAACTGATAAATTAAATTTATAAATTAATAAATTATAAATAAATAAATAAACAAATCTATGTAATGTTAATTATAAACATGATTTAGTTCCAGTGATTTTAGTCACATCTGCTCTGTTACTTTGCAGTCATGTATTGCATATTGCAATATAAAAGACCATATGACCTGAAAGTATACAGACAATCCTGGCTGAAGACATTCTAGGGTGCCCAATTAAGTTTGACTGTTTTTTTTTAATTCAAGTGCAGAGGTCAGAGGACAAGAAATCACTAAGGACCTCAAGATAAAATGCCAAAATAGAGAGAACTAACCATAGTTGTTAACTGAAAGGTTTCTCATTTATCTGCCTGTTTCAGCACATCCCATATTAAGACAAGTAGCAAAATGTAGATGATATGATAAGCTGTGGGCAAAAACTGTAAGGAGCTCAATATGAATAAATGAATAAACAAATACAAAAACGGATGGTTGAAGAAGACCAATGCATGGATGATCGTATTAGCAAATGAACGAGGTAAAATAAAGGTGAGAAAACAATGAAGTATATTTCAGGAAGAACAGCTGTCATGATTAGTAAAACGTATTTGACAAGATGATCTGATGGAAGCCTGAGAAATAACACATTTTCTTGGAACTGCCTTGATATGTTACAGCATGTGATACCCAAACCTTGTTATGCAGCATTGGACTGAAAATAATGATTATGCTTAATGAAGCAGCAGCCAATTTCAAATAATACCAATTCACCGCATCCTCTATATAGCCGATTGCCTGAATCAAGAATATTCCATGTCATCGGTGGTGAATATCTCTAAATCCCAGTGCCTAAAAGGAAAATCATGAGGTGCAACATTTAAAGTTATTTTATACAGGAAGCATAGCTCATGCGTAACTCTTTCAGGCAATCCATGCTTCATCTCACTAAAAAAACTGTGAGAAGCTTGGGCCAGGCCTAACAGGCAGATACAGCATCCTTAGTACACAGTCTGAACAGCTGTGGGTGAAAAAATGGTAATTGTAAAAAGAAAAAGTGAAAAGCTTTTGACTGCTTCTGGGATGAAAAAAAGATCATAAGAGGGGTTTACTCAGTTGTTATCAGGCAAATCTGAGTTGTGGAAAAGTAAAGCAAGGATGAAATATCATACTGAGTAAAGACAGAATGCTGCTGAATGGGTAAATGAGGATTAGGGACAGTGGAAGAGGTAAAAAAGTGGTGGAAGGGAGGGAAGCAATTAGTAGGAGAATACCAAAGCAGATAAATGAGGAAGGTATGCAAGGGAGAAAAGGATAAATGTTTAGGTAGTGTAAGAATGTGGATCAGAGAGAGATTAGGAAAAAGAAGGGAAGAAAGGGAAGCAAAAGAGAGAGAAAAGGCAAAAACCCCAGATAATCTATAGTTACTTTCTAGAATAATATTGTCAGGCAAACTGCTGCCTTACATCACATTCCACTTGCAGGCAACAATTAAATTAAAACTTATCTTGTTAAATTAAAATCAGGATACATACACATCCAAGGTGTAATCTACAAGCAGAAAATTTGTTCTTTAAAAAAAAAGGAAGGACAGAAAAAAGTCTATATCATCTTACAATGGGCTGTGGGAAACCAACACCAATTGAACCGGCCTTCACATCATAGGAGTCATACTGTGGAGAAAAACTCTGTAAAAGAAATAGAGAAAAACAGAAAGAAAAAAAAAGACAAAAAAAGTGAATGCTACAAATCAGATAAGTCTCTTCTTACACTGGTATGGCAAATATATGGAAATAACTCATTTGTACCTATTGAGTAGTACTTGTCTGACATATAGCTGCCATATATTTAAATCATCCATAAGAGAGGCCTGGTCAATATCTTTCTTTTGAGATCACAGTAAGGTTAGCTCCTTACGCTGTGTGCATTCAGTTTTCGTCTTGATAGCTGGGTCTCAGCTGAACCAAAACATTACCATTCTCTCTCCTCTTATTCTTGTTTGACTCCTTTTAAGTTTTTTCCACCATTTTCTTTATCAGTCTCTTTTCTGTTGGACTTAGTTGTCACTCAAGGGAGTTGATGAGATATTTTCTATTGCACTAAGGGATGCAACAGTTTATTACTATTTTCCTAGTTTCTTTTACCTGTGACTAATTAACGTCTTATTTCAGAGTATGTTGTAGAAAAAAAATCTCTTACCTATGCATACGTCTCTCCTTCCCTGAATTACAAATAATTTTTTTTTACCTCATATGTGGGAACTTACATGTCGCAGAAAACTGAGTCGTACACTTTTTTCCTAATGCCATTTTCCATCTTTCCCTTTCTCCCTTCCTGTTTGCTATGTCACTCCAAATAATTCAAATACAATCATCACTTTTGAGCCCAAGAAGCCAAGCCTCAATGCTTCTGAGAATTTATCTTGTAATAAAAGGAAGCTCAGTCCAAGGCATGGAGTGAAAACACGTCCTGTGTGCCTTTCTGAGAGCAGATAGCATCTTTGACAGACACATTTACATAAAATACTGCTTTAAAAAACTATAAATTCTACAGTCAGTTTCTCAAGGAATTTCCATGTAAGCCTCTTATTTGGCATCTGTGGATTTTATTATGCAAATATTAGCAAGCTTAGTTGAATAATATGGCATTAGTGCAATTTATACATTAAGGGCACATAGGTGGTTGATCAGGAAAAGTCGAATGATCAGGAAAAGTCGAATACATACAGTGTTCTGCCTGATAAGCCGCACCCCTATGGACCCAGCTCCTTTGCTGACCAGGTACAAGAAGACTCCTGTGCTACTGATATCAACCCTCTTGTTAGGATTCAACAGCACGTCTTTAATATAGAATTGGAGTGGGTGACTAATTCAGCCTATCATCCTCTCCTGTGTCTGCATCTGCCAGCCCCAAACCAGTAGCTCTCTTGGTATATTATTGTGATGTCCATTGAGACTGGTTAACTGATCCATGGGTAGCTCTCCCAGAAACTCAGTCCTTCAGATGCAATCCCTTTCAGAATTAAATGAAACCAAGACATCTTTCCTCAGTTTTTGGCTTACCTGGGAGTGGGAAGTGTACATGGAAGCTATAAATAGTGGCCTATGTTCAAAAGCAGCAATTGTTTTAACATATGATTTTTAACAGTTTTGTGCTAAAGAAATCTCAACTTGTAAAGCTAGGCTTGATTGATTGCATGGGGACAATGTTGTCTTGTAAAAAAGTGCTAGCTATGGCTTAGCTCCCTTAACAAATTCAACTGCACAGAAACTTTAGTTAAAATTAGCTCTCTTGCTGAGTCTGCCCAACTCTTCAGAAGAGAATTCAAGATTTGGTAGGCCAGAAATAGAGAGCATGACAAATAGTACTTACATGGTACTTCCCTGCAAGCAGAGGACCTGTGTTTCAGTCTAGTCTTCTGGGAATGTTTCTTTATTAAACATGCATTGGATAAAATATAGGAAAGTAAGAGAGTTCCCTAACCATTAAGTTTGAAGGGACATACTTCCTCCTGCACACTTTCTTTCTGGTCAGATTGTTTCTGAGTTATGTAAGTCCTTCATTGGATCAGGATCGAAAAGTTTTAAAAAATTAGATAAGGCAGAGATTTAATTGCATTCCAGCCAAATTTTGTGGACAAACCCCCAAAACAACAACAAAAAAACCACCTACCACTCAGCTGTGTTTTTCAAAGGCACAAATGAGAGACAGATGCCATTGAAAACAAAGTACGTGTGAAGGTGCAATGGAGGTGCCTACAGTATTGCTTTGCATGCTTATGAGCAACGAGGTAAAAGCTGAACATAACAATGACTTACACCTCCGTTTATACTGGGACATGACTGGCAGATTCCGGGGGGTCCAGGAGCTCCAGGACTCCCTGGCTGTCCCGGAGGACCAGGGGGACCATTTCTGCCTGGAATCCCAGGAGAACCCTGCAAAGACACAAACAGAACAGATACAGACATCAGCACTTGGCTCCAACTGCAAGCGCATTGTGGGAAAAATTCTTCTATTTGTAACAAAGTCTGTGTGTTTGTGGTGGGAAACTTTCTCTATTAAACACAACTAAGGCCACAACTGAACATTCAGGAAAGACATAGACAGTAGACAAAATTCATACACGGAAATATTTCTTAGTTGTTGGGGCCTCATCACAACTGATATTTGATCAGACACAAGTATTAAACAGGTCAATTCCTGAATCTAAAATTAATACTGCTAGAGGATTCCACAGGTTGGTTTTTTTTTTTTTTTCCTAGTGGAAAGAAATATACCAAAACATAACAAATGTAATGCAGTTTGGACTAAACTCTCTCCCGCTCTCTGTTTTTCCAGTTTAAATTTTTGAGTTTTGCTGAAGCTAAAGGGCTACTTCAAAATAGCTATATGGCACAGTCTTGCAGACAGTGTAGACATCAATGAAAGATGGATATCTCAGCAGCTTGAATGGAATATATAGCACTATAGGAATTGGCTCTTGATTTTGTTCATTTCCTTGGGGAAAAAAAAAAAGCTCCACTTACAGGATCTCCTTTGGGGCCTCGGCTGATTACTCCAGGAGTCTAGAAAAAAAGGAATAGTAATTAAATTAAGAAAGAAAATAAAAATAAAACCAAAACCTGAAAACAGATATGTGTATATATATATAAACAAAAGGAAAACACATTTAAACATTGGAGTATAGTTTTATCAAATTAATTCCATTTATTCTTATTCAGTATATTTAAAAGCTGCGGGGGTTTGGGTCAGTCTATCTGCATTTTCATGATTCATCCATAAAGCTACACCTCTCCTGTAGGCAAAACCATGGCACTAAGGAAGTCAGTAGAGCCTTGCCTTTGAGTACAATGGGGACAGAAGACCATTGTGGAAAGCTGTTAAGGGACAGTTTTCCTGTATCCTTCTCAGTCCAGTATGTTAAGTGTGATAATGTAGCTAATTTTAATTTCTTAGGTCTACTCCTCCAATTGATTTATTTTTCCATTAATAATTCAGTTACACATTACTCTCTGGATTCTCAATTAATAGCTCAGAACAGCTTTTATGTATTCAGCTGCTAGTGGTAGCAAGGGATATTCAGCTGAACTATCTTGGATCTTCCAAGGTGGCATTTCTCTATAAACCATCCAAGGTCAGCAGGACAGCTTCCAGTGGTCTGATCAAACTCTTACATATTGAAGACAGAGGCTGGAGGTAGTCCACATGTCCTTTATTACCAGGAACCACAGAACTGATAATCTCTAGACTCAACAGAGAGGGAGCTGTATTTAAATCTCCAGCATGCTTGTATGTACCTCTCTTTTACACTCTAAAACTGTTCAGTGGAGTAGCTCTGGTAGTACTGGAAGCAGTGCAGTTGCATTAGCATGGTGCAGCTAACACTAGATGTTGTATTTGTATATGACATTTCATGCTTAAGCAGATAAATTATAGAGCTGCAGAAATATATCTCCCTTTCTCTTCTGTACACACATCTCTTTCACTCTCTTATCTTCTGGATAAGAAACTTCAATGTGCCTGCGGAAATCTATGTATTTTAACAGAATCTCATGGATCTTAAACAAGGATGAAACATTCAGATAACCTCAGAGCTCAGTATAGCTGGCTCACTCACTGAAGCGGTTTAGTCAGGCGACTTGGCATGCACTAACATTTTTTATTTTCCTGAGGTTAAGTTGCTGCAACTGGTTTAGATAATGTTGGTGTATATAAACAAGATGATGATAAATTAGGGATGTAGGGCTTGAATTACCTTTCCTTTACAGGGCATTAAGTCAGCAATAACTCTGCAAAAAGAAATTTACTCCCTGATGATGTAGGATTGAGTTGATAAGAAATGCAGACTTACTGTATGCTGTGAAAATTGTTTAACTCTCTTTAACTCTGTGTTGGCATTAGTTTCATGGATATAGATTGAGCTTGCAGTCACAAATAAGCTGTTTGAGTTATTCCTATGCTTCTTTGTAAAATGAAAAAATGTGATGGCTAATTGTTGCCCTCTGTCTCTTTCCACTATTTATCTGTGCCTGTTTTCCATGTAAATCTGGGTTGAAGGACTTCATGCTTTCAGCTGCATAGCTCAAAGGACTAACAAGTATTTTATCAGTTCTGGTATCAATTCTCTGACAGAATTCAGAAGTATTATTGAATTTAACAAAAAAAAGATAAAAATCTGAAAGTTCAAGCTGCTTTTTTTATTTACTTTGGCAAAATTTGCCCATCTTAACTATTTGCGTGGAGTCAGAAAGTGACAAGCTTAACATTTGAAGGAAAGAGGTTTAAGAGCATCTAAAAGAAAATGAATTGAGGTTGATGTGGATCACAAAGGCGGCAACACTAAAGTAACAATATTGAGGACAAACTTACTCTTGTAGGTTGTGGTGTTGTTTGCGGACAAACAGGGCAGCACTCTCCAAAGGGAATCTCTGGGTTGGGGCAGTCCAGCTCCTGATCGTCACAGATGATGTCATCGCAGAGAACAGATCCCGAGTCGCACACACAGATTTGGCATGGCTCTGGTTTCCAAACATCCCTGTCAGCATAAACTTGCCCAAGATGGGTACATCCTGCAACTGGAAAAAAAGACAAAATAGTATTCAACATTATTTCAAATGCGTTTTCCAAATCAAAGATGAATAACATGAAAGCACCTAGACAGTCTGTTTTGTTTTCTACTGTAATATAGTTTATGTGTGTGAAGTAAAACACTAAATACTTCTCTTCAGACACTGGGAGGGTCTGCTACATTAATTGCAGTCTGCTCTGAATCTATAAATAGCCATCAATGGAAACCTCCTGGAGCTGATCCAAAGCCCAATTAAATCTGTGATAATCTTCCGTGTCAAGTAATTTTAGTGTCAGACTGAGTTATTGTGTAATTAGCAATTGAAATCTCTGTGGCAGCTAAAAAGGAAACGTGCCAAATCTCTCAAACAAGTGTATCATTTGCTCCCATGTGCCAACATGAGCACTTACACATGGATGCGGAATAAGCCGTCTGTCCAGCATGAACTCTTGTTGCTAGCATCTTGCATTAATAACTAACACCAAGTGTTTTCAAAGTGGTTTTTGAAAGCCAATGTATGCAGTAGATCTAAAAGAATGTTCACATTAATTGCCCAAATGGTTTGCAATTAATGTGTCATCTGGCCCACTCAAATGTTACAAGTGTCTGTATTTTCAGAAAAAACATTGTTCATCTATAATATTCATGGCTTTGTGAATTCCTTCCAACTGCTACTCTACTGATCAAATTTGTTGTAGATAATTAATTTGAAGATACTGATGAAATCCAGCTTCAAACATTAAATTCTGGGTTTGTATTTTCCAAGAGAAACAAAATCCAGAAAGCCCAGTCATTTAAGAAACCAATATGAAAATAACACCACAGTTAGACAAGTTCCTTGTAAGTTTTGTAGAAGTTATTGGAAGTCTCAGATTGCAAATATAAGTATCAGTGAATATCTTGAATAATGGAATAAGATTTTTTCCATGAACAATTCAAAAGAATTCAGTTTACAAACATGAAATTTTGGAGAAAGAGCTATTTGTGTACCTACACCATCCTTAAAACTTTACTATCAGAATAAGTTACCTACCACACATCACCCTTCCAAAAGAAAAAAAAAAAAGCCAAAAGACGTAATTCAAAGCTCTGATATTAAAATTACCACTGGCTCCAGACAGAAAATTCTTAATGCCATCAAATTGTTGTAACAGTCATAAATATGTAGTACAATACTGAGTCCAAATTTATAGCGCAGTCTATTCCTTTGGGTTATGAAGTCCCTTTTTCTTTTCTCACAGGCAGCTCCTTTCATCTACTTTTTCACTACCACGTTAGCACACTAGTCTCTTTTTTCTCCTTACATTCTTTGGTTTTCTTTCTCTATTTGTGGGTATCTGTTTCCATACCCATATCCACGCTCTTTGGCATGGTGCACACTTGGACACGTTTCCTTTCCTCTCATGCTTCTGCTTCAGCCCCCTTTCTCTCTATTCGGTTTCATCTTTCCCATAACACGTAACTTCCCTTTCCATCTTCCCTGAATCCTTTTGTCTTTTGTACCAAACAGTTCACTTTCTTTATTACCATATACTCAACTGAGCTTAGTTTTTCAGACTCTGCTCCCTTCCCAGTGTCTCACTCAGTTGCTTTTCCTTGTTCATATTAACGTAACTTTTTCCTCTATGTCACCCATGAAATTCATCACCTCCTTGTATGAGCTCTGTAAGGGCGATGGGGAATACAACCAAGACCCACTGGCTCACTGAGTGGAGAACCAGAGTGGGGATCTCGGAGCAGGGCACTGCATGGGACAGGAGGTTTCTTTTCCCAATTTCAACCCCACTATAGTCTTTATGCATACAACAACTTATGTTATTTCTGCAATTATAAAAGAAGCAAACAGGAAAATACTGCCTTGTCAAGGCTGACACTACTTATGGTTAAGTGTTGGTTTTGATCACCAGCCGGATTAGAACAACAAGAAGATGCAAAAAGCTTCAAAAAAACTTTCAGACATTTTCAGGCCACTAGTTTTTTTCTTTGCCTGATATTGGGCTGGGAGCCAGTATTTTACTTTTCTTTGGCAACAAAAAAATCTTAAAATCAAAAGCATTCCAATGGCTTATGAAAACTAATCCCCCTCAGACATTTTCTATCACTTAGAAATTCACTTTTTCCTCTTCCCTTGTCTTCTCCACCTTTTGGGCCTCACCAGAAACTTCAGATCCTGCACAAGAGAGGTGGAGAACAACTGCTTGCTTCCAGAAAAACATCTTCCTCACACTGACCATGACACAGGGTCACAGCATCAGAGGAAGCTGCTTCAAAGGACACTGCTTAACAACCACTACCTCTGGAAAGGATCCAGACACCCTTCCTTAGTCTGCCAAGATAGATGTAGTTTCTAAAAATGTCGCTTGGTTTCCCAGCTCTCACACCGCAGAATCCTGTCAGTGGATCCCAGGTAAATAAGCTGATTCTCTGCTTAATTAATTGATGGCTGTTTCTGTGAGAAACATTTTCATCCTTCAACAAACTGTGATTTCACTATGTGGCACTTAGGGAAAAAACAAACCACCCAGCCTTGACAAGAGTAATGACAATGTTTCCTGAAAAAAAAGGAGCCTGAAATCTATTTTAAAAATGAGAAGTGCAACGCTATAAATGAAATCTTCTTTATGGTCTCCTTAATGACTCATGAAAAAACCTGAATTATAAAGCAGCAAAAGCTGAGTAGCTCAGCATATGAGAGGTTTGCTGTATACAAGAAGACCTCGAAAGCAGTGTACTGTGGGAGGCAGAATACCATCAAAGCTACTGGGGAGGTTAGAACTTGTTATCTGCCTAAAAGGAGCTGGTTGGATACACCCTAGAGAGCATGTGTGAGCATAGATCCACTCCACCCAAGAGTGATGTACTCAGCTGTCACTTCACTTAAGCACTTCCCAGCTCCACAGGTTAAAACATCCTTCTTGTTTACAAACATAATAGGTAAGGAAAGAGATGATTTTTCTTTAGTTTAGGGCAAAACATAGTTTATACATAATTGTTAAAAATATGATACAGATCTAAAAGAACTTGATACTGTTACTGTGTGCACATGTAATGTACACTTAAATGAATTGCATACACATATAAAAAATGCATAGTGTAGGCACACTTCTGTACCCATGTGTTTTATTATTTTTAATATTGAGATTTTTTTTAAACTATGTGTTTAAGACAACAAGGATCTTATTCACTAGGAAACTCATATCCAAGAATTTGCATTTTCATATGTCAATTTTTTCTTTATCCTTACTTCATTCAGATGGATTTGTTTTGTTGTTTTGTTATTTCCAGAGATGTGATCCTGCTGCCTTACAGGGAAGAGGACAGCTCGATGGGGAGCAGAAAAGGGTCATCTTTCCCATATTTTGCACTGCTGGTTAGAAAAGATTCTGTTTTCAAGACATCTGCTCTTTTCTGAAGCAGAGATTTTTCTCAGTGACCAATATTTCACACTGAGAATAATCACCTTTCCATATTTTAATCAACAATACTGACGAAAATGGAAATTTAAAATGTGTCACAAAACAACGGACATAATTTTACAGTAATAAGGAAATAAAGCAGATTTCTCTGCATTTTTACGAGGTTGTCATTCGGTTATTCGACAGTAGATGGCATCATTTAACAGAAAGAAAAGACAAAAAAATTGAAGACATATGGATATAATGACATTCATATTTGCGTCTAACTTTCTGGACATTGTTAAACGAATTAAGAAATAAGCTAGGAGAGTTGCAATGAAAATTATTGCGGCCTTTGGCAGAATGAAAGTATTAAATAGGTTTCCAAAGGAAACTTACATCTGGGAAGACTTAGTCTGTTCAAGACACCCCCTCTGTGCTCAGATGTAGATCTGTGTGTCAGCATGTTATGACATAATGCATTTTGCATTGCTCGTAAAGATTAACCATTAGTTCCAAAATCCTTTGGAAAGCTGATTTGTGCTAAAGCACTGGCAAGGAATAATAAGGTTAAAAAAAAGCTGACTTGCCTACTTCTAGACTTGTGGTAAAACAGTCACATACTTGCCTCAGCCAGCTTTTCTTATTGATTCCTAAACATATGTATTAGCCTAAGATTTAAAAAAAATATTAGAACTCAACAGTATTCACCTATGGCAATACAAAATATTATTCTGCTTCCCAAAGCCCTAAATATGGTGGTTATACAGCACTTCTATGGCAGTTATTGCAATGGTTTGTTGGGAGCTGTGTCAATCTCTGATTCATTGTACAAAACATTAATATTTCAAAGCATGAACAATTTTGCATTTATGTTGTTCACTGAGCATTCATATTTTTGAAGATTTTTCTGAGTAGTACTTCCCTGGGCCAGCCTAGAAAGTGAAGAAAAGGAAAAAAGGCAACACAATCTTCATCATATGCTGGTTTTGAATTATTTTCCATTTTCTAAGCAGACTGGAAGCTGGATGTAAGCAGACCAATAGGGAAAGCTGACAGGAAAATCAGCATTGAGTTTTAAAGGACCTATAACTGTGGTACATAAAAGAGCCCAAATGTGTACAGGGGAAAACAAACATGGTCAATGTAGGCCTGAAGGATGACGGATGTCACATGGGACATTCCCATATGAGGTGATTCCAGTGAAGTGAATTTGTTATCGAGTGCTATGACCTGAGAAGCTGACCTGTTTTGTAGTTGCTTTTGGCTTTGCATGTGTGCAAGCACCATGATCATGACTTAACCACATTTATATGGCAAAAGGAAAAAATCTCCTAATAGTAGCCTCAAAAACCACAGGCTTTTCCCCTTTTGCTATTGCATTAGTAGCAGACTCCCATATCCCATTTGCAGAGATGTGACTAAATGGTTAGAAATTGAAGAATGTCTTGAACTTGTCTGGTTCTGCCTCAGAAAGGGCAATAGTCCACACGGAGGTGACTCACGATCCTCCAGCAGCTGCTCAATGATGGCTTGGGAAGCAAAACCGAGGAGCTTTGATCTGCGAGAATCTGATCACAAACACAATGAGTCAAGCAAACAATTTTTGCTGTTTTTTAATGTGAATCTGGCTAAAGGCACTGAGATAAAAGAAGCATTGCCTCTGACTTTGATGGATCCAAAGTCTGCTGAAGCTACAAGTGTCTTTCTGTCACTTTTTACAGACTTTTGACTGTACAAAGCCTGTGCTTCCTTACTTTGACCTGGTTTTGATCATTTGCTTTAAAGGATGGCTACTTCAAAAAGTGTTTTTACATTTCTTCTATAGTAAATACATCTATTTATTGTGTATTCCAGCACTGTTTTGTACATTGTTTAACCAAAGGACAAAGTAGAAAGGAGATATATTGTTCACGTTCAATGGAAATGCTATAATTCTCCCCTACACTGGAGTAGATGGAGGAATCCATCCCAGTGTCTGCAGCATCACTGCTTTCCATTTACTGAGCAGAAAAGAATGCCACGGTGTCTATCTCAAAGCAAATGGTTTCGGCTCCCTGTCTGGTATTATGATGATGTTTATAAGAAAATCAAACATACTCATTCCATTCCATGATCAGTAATGGAAACAAACGGACTCTCAAAATGAACTAATTGGCTTGCTGAGCCAGAATGGCTTGGTTTGTCCACATGTTCTCCTGTCAGGTAAGTGCAGAATACTTGAAAAGTCAGAAATAGTGTCTGTTTCATAGAAGTCAGGAAAAGAGTTGGAAATATAAGAAAATAAATAGTTTAACAAGATTTTTTTCTTTTTTTTCCAACTGCAAGGCCTACAGACATTCTCTTGGCTGGAATTGTCTTAAAACAACCAGCTAATTAATTAAATCCATTTCACATGGTTCACAAGGACATAAGGGCCAATTTGGGCCTACCTACCTATTAGGACATTTTCAGATTTAATGTATTGATATAATATTTTGTAAGCCTTGTCCACCATGTGATTGGAGGTATCAGGAATGAAACATCAATAGAAAAAACACTTAAATGCAGGCTGTGAGAAATCAGAGCAGGTCCATCTTAAAAATCCTTTCCTGTTCCATGTCCTGTAGGAGGAAGAACTGTCATCGGGTAGAATGGAAAAGGCGTATGAATGAATGGTTCACAGATTTCCCAAGTTTCACACCAAAAAAGACAGCTACATCCTGTGCTTTCAGACTGAAACCGAAGCTTTCTTACTCCTAGGGATGCCCGTCTGCCAAATAAGCTGGCGTTTGAACAGTTCTGCCACTGCGCCAGTCCCAGACGCTTTCCTCTTTACTCAGATGCAGAGCAAGAAAGAGAGTGCAGCATAAAAGAATTCTTGGTTAACCATAATACTGTACTTGTCTGTCAGAGGTAGTCCAGAAAGGAGACATGCACTGTTTCACTGGCAACGTATAGAAGAGGCTGGATTCTCAGGCAAAGGATCATTATCTCACATACCCAACCTCTCCTTGCTCTGAGACCCACCCAATCTGTCCTCCAGATTACCAAATGGGAAAAAAAACCCAGGCTTGCACTGGTCAAACAAGTATTTGCATTTTAAACAACTCATTGCTTGTTCCCTTCATTTGTCTTTATAAGTTCCAAATGCTGCAGAATTTCTGCAGCTTTTAGAAATTTTAGGAATATCAGGATTAAAAAATATCCTCATGGCATATTTGCTACCAAGTAAAACACAAAATGTCTATTTTACTTGCAGATTATTGACTTTTTCCTAATCTTTCAAAGTGTGATTTATGTTAAGAACTGTAATTTTTCTCCTTTATCTTCAGAGGGTTATTGTTTTTCTCAAAGGTAACGTGGTCTAAAGTGGCAGAATCTGTCACATTGTTCTGTCTCAATATTTATGTTTCACAAATTGCTCTATTCAGGCACACATGTTGACATCCTTGAATGATGTTCTTCATGCAACTTCTAAAGGTCACCCTGCCTCATAAGTGTTGCTTTGAAATAGGGATCAGTGATATCCCATTGTGACACAACAGCTCCAGTGGCTTCAAGCTGGTGTCCATCATGAAAAACAATGGCAGAAGAGTTTTCTTGTTTCAAAACTGCTAACAGGAAAACAAAGTGCAAGAAGGATTTTTTTGTTTGTTTAGTTGGTGGGGATTGTTTTTAGCAGAACTGTCATTTCAAACTGAGTCATATGAAGGGCAGGACAGAGCAGACTGCTGTATATCTATCACCTTGCTTCTTTTTTGGGGTTGTCCAGAGAATTGTTATACTTGTTTCTGAACTTATAAAAGTCATTTTGAGAACAACCTCTGATGGATGCAAGAGATGATTATACTCCTTTTCTTGTTAGCTATTCCTTGACAACATTGTGGCCTAAGTTGTTTTTGTAAGGGAGGAAGATATTCCTGAATGGCCATTTGTACTGAAATCTTATTCTGGGGTTTCCTCTCCAAAGTCCTCTCTCAACAGGCTGACTAACTCAGACAGCTATATTTATACTTCTGTCTTTTTAGTAGAGATAGACCTCTTTTGCTATAATCTGCAGAATGTGTATCATTTATTCCTGATTAAGGGTAAACACTACCAGACCAGAACCTCCCTTAATTTTATTGGGCTTTGGATCAGACCTGAATATCAACTTCTAATTATTCTGGTGGGAACTGAAGGTCTTCAGTGCCTGACAGATCAAACCTTTTAATAAGGGTAACCACTTGCATTAGAGCAGGACACACAGTAAGTAAGAACTTCACCTTAATTCAGTGCATTCAATGCCTTTTAGAGGGACCATTGCATAATTTTTCAGTGACTCTTCCAATTATTGGTAAAATGCCTATGAGATTTTTCCATGCCCTCTGTTCTTACATTACAATATTTTTTGGCATATCACCTTTTGTGCCATTTGGTGTGTCACTAAAAATAAGCAGCAGGCTGCAATCACTTTATTTGTGGCTATTTAGTTGTAATGCTGGCATAAATTCTCACTACTCTGCAGTAATCTGATTTTAATGTGCTTCTTGTCTTTAGAGTGAATGACGCCAAATGGCACAAAGACTCATGTCTTAAACCAAGCAGAAACTGACATAAATTCAGGGTCTGATGTGATCACTGATGATTTTATGGATGTATTAGCTTCTTTAAACATATATCTTGCCCACTCCTTGTGCAGTCAATGAAGACTTCTACAGTCAGAGTCCAAGTGTCAAGGTAACCTTAATTTTGAACACATGAACAATTCCAATTTTATTCCATAAGAAGCTGACCTAACATACATCTAAAGCAACAGCTTCATCCTCAACATTATTAGGATCAAGTAAGTGGAAAAATTTACCAAAATCCAGTACAACATTTTGTCAGAACTTTCAAAAAAAAGGTAACGCCCAAGGTATATCTCAAAGACATACTTCTGCATTTGTGATTTTAGCTAGGTTTGGGAATAGTTTATAACATTGGAGTGCTCTTTGCAACATTTCTTGCAGTGGGTCTCTCCTGGCAAGAATAGAGAAAAACTGGAAAAGTCATTGTGTACAAGCAGGTTTCCCAGCCTGTACAACCAGTTTGACAGATCCA
The DNA here is from genome assembly GCF_047716275.1 of Strix uralensis. NCBI lineage: Eukaryota > Metazoa > Chordata > Aves > Strigiformes > Strigidae > Strix > Strix uralensis. The sequence goes on along the minus strand of NC_133977.1, from coordinate 10,274,880 downwards.
AAGCATCATGAAAGTGAGATTCAGCTTCCAAGCTGCTAATTGAAAGGGAACTGTTGGAAACTGATAATTGTTACAGCTTGCTCTATATAGCACCTCACGTAAAACACTGAACTGTAACTACTTAATTCAGAATACTTTAAGATTCTTTCAAGATAAAACCCAAAGGCTGTGTGGGAAAAAAAATGTATGATTTTTGTTTTTCATTGCCTAACTTTGTAATTAAGACAATTTTTTATCAGGTGGTTAAAGTTTCACGTGGGACATAATCTTCTCTTTCCCCTTAGCTCAGTGAGAGGGCTAACTATTTTATGCAGTGCTGTTTCTGTGGTCTGCCTTGGAAGAAATCATCTTGATTCAATGCTGCTCTCCTGAGACTGAAACAGATGGGAAATGTTACAATGCAGTATAGTACATATGGTAATATCATTTATATTTTCAGATACATTGGACAAAGTCAGTCCCAATATAACTCCACGGCCATAGTGAGTTTACATCAGATATGAGTAAAGCAGCAGGGGGTCAAATTCTACACTAACATAACTCCCTGCACAATTTTATCGTTTTCCCTGTAATTTCGGAATTTGGAAGTAAACGAAGGGTTTTGTTCCTGTACTTCATATTCCAGTGATGGATTAAAGAACTCTGGCATAGTGTCTAAAGAAAAGAATCATATCTTTGGATGCCAATAAATTAAAGGTATTTGTAATTCAGAAGGTCAGGAGGGGGATTCTGAATGCATAGAGCATCATCTGCAAAACAGTTTGTATTCATTCATTCATTCCTTATTCCAGTTTGTACTAATTCACCCACATCCATTTTGGACAGTTTGTTGGATACAGATGGCAGTATTTGAAATTCTTCTTAATCTGCCTCATAGAGGATATTAAATGGCTATTTGTACACTGTATACAACGTTCTTATTGTCAACTTCCTAAGGCTACTAAAGTGAGTATTGTGAGGATTTTCTCAAGGGTACCAAAGATAGCTTTCTTAATTTTGGAGCCACTTCTAAGTATCAAGTTCTATGCCTATTTTTCAGGCATGAAGACCTAAGGATCTTCCTAACTAATTCCCTCATCAGATGAAAATCCACACTTCTGGTGCAGTGAAGTGCCTGCAAGCAAAGAGCTGACTTTTTATTAATATCAGAGGTCAGAAGCATTGCTACTGAAGTGGCTGCCTGAAGCCTGGCACACATGTAGCTCTCCCTGCTCTGTGTAGCAACAATGCCTGCTGGCACAGGGTGAGAATAAATATGCCATGTAGCAGAGGAGGACTAGAACATCTTCAGCAGACACAGCCAGATGCACCAGAGTTTATCTGCTGGAGTCCTTAAAAGGTATGAGCAAAAGAGACTGGGCGGGAGAACACCTGATAAATTAAGAGGCTCTGGACTTTTTTTTGATTCTTCACTGAACGAAGTTTACAATGTTTTTTCTCAGTTCAGCTGCTCTGACAGGAAAATAATCAGTTGGACTTGAATGCCTCTCTTCTTTCCTTTTCCTTGTTGTTTTTCCCCTCCATATTTATGCTGTTCTGTTCATACAAAAAAGAGGGATCTACAAAGAGGACCACCCTGCCAATGACTAAGCCACCAACAGGCTTAGAATATTGTGCAAAGAATCTTCGAAATGTCTGAGCAGATTTCAATTACTCTTTTCAAAGATTTGCAATTCCCACTACACAGCCTATTGTTTGCTTTCACTAGGACATTCTTCTCTTAAACAGCTGGCACAGAATGACTACTGCTCTGTAGGGAAACAAGCAAACACTATACAATAGATTTAAAGCCAAACACAGAAAGAATATATATTTTTTTTTAAAAGAGCCTCTCATGAACATAGGAGTGATTTCCAAGATAATATTAATTCTATTTTCACTGCTTATAGCTGAAGAAAAGTATGGGGATGTAGTTCATTCTCCTTTGATTCTCAGTGTGGCTATTACACTGAACATCAAAGGAACAATGAGTGATACTTCCCATATTTTTCATTAGTTGTGTTCAGGTGAGCAATTGTTTCTCTTGTGTCTGAAAAAGGAGCTACAGTTTTGCCCTTGCCTCTTTTCCTAAAAGAAAATGGAAAGGAGGAAAAAAGAGAAGAAGCAGCACAAAGGGAAAGAATAGAGGTAAAGAGATGTTTGCAGCAGACAGCCTGCTAATGAACCCGCTGGTCACTGGGTGTGAATTGCGGGGAATTTCAGTGGGAACTAATTATGTCCAGAAGTTTTCCAAGAACCGCCAGTGTTGAATTGCTGTGGGAAGTAGTTTCCAGACACAGATCATCCTTTCATATCTACTGCTGCAAACGTGCACAGGGTATTCCTGCAGTTCTGCTGCCCTTCGTAGTGCTGGGGCTGCGAATAAATCAGAGCCTGATCCCACCATGGCAGCCCACAGAAGATTTGCACATGGAAGGAAATCTTTTACTGCCTGGCAGAAGAGCAGAGATGCCTGTGCCACCCTCCACGATGGGATGCACAGTGACTGAAAGAGAAAAACAGCAGCAGAAAGGGATGGGTCTCCTGTGGCTGTGGATAGCTTTGCGTTATGCTGAAGACCATTCTAGTACAAACCCTGCTAAAGTCTTAAATTTACAAGACACATCCTCCATTTCTTGAAAGTCATTTGGGTGCCCATTTAGCTGTAAGAGAAGGCCCAGTCTTTCAAAATAAAAAAAAAACCCACATTCAGCCTTAAAATCTGTATCTTTCCATTATCATCACATTCTTCCTGTTCAATGTCCTGTGCATGCTTTCTCCTCCTTGGCAGACATCTCTTCATGGAGTACTTGTGTGAATCAAAGCAAGAGAAAAATGTACAGACATTGTTAAAGGAGGTACCATTTTCATTCTCATTCTGATAGTTCATGTTTAAATGAAGGATTTGACGTAAATGAGGGAAAATGGAAGTAGTCTCTTAGCTAATCTGAAAGGAATCTTCTGCTAAACTAAACAAAGCCAGAAGTCCCAGAGTTGAAGTTTATCCAAACTAAAGCCAACAAACGGTTGTTGTTGGAGGGGGTTATATCATGTTTTCCATTGTCATTTTGACATGAAACAGGCAGAAGCTTCCACTTTGCAAACTCAGAGGCAAGAAGAAAGGCTCTGAAGTGAAAATAAATAAAGAAGTGTTTGGAAGTAGGTTAGGTTTTCTCAAAGCAAAATTTCCTATGACATACAAGATGAGAAAAAATAATGACTGTTTGAAAATATAAATTAAAAATATAATTTACTGTGCCTCTCCATGAAAGATGTATTGTTCTACAGTCAGTGATAGAACTCACTCCTCCTCAGACCCTTCTGGCATTCAAGGCAGGATAAGCACACCTCTCTCTCTCTTTTATACTTACAGAAGATACTTTCTGACTCCTGTAATATGTAATTTTTTACCATCTCTGGAGATTATCTGTTCATTAGCCACAGCCAGGAGCAATATAAGGGTTAATGCTTCAAATACAGTCTCAAAGCAATGTGAGAGATATTAATGGCATGGTTCCTACACATAAATATGGGAATCTTATTTCCTTGAAACAAAAAATATCTGACTGTGCTTAGGGAACCCATAGAGAGGACAGAAAGTAAAGCTTCATAAAGGCTGTGCTTTGAAAGATTCAATGGAAGAAAGAAACTCCATAGAAGAGTGTCTGTCCTTGCAGTAGTAACTAAGGCAGAGCACTGGCTCCCCTATCTAGTAGCAGCCTGGCCATGGGAAGCCAACTGCAGTGAGTCACTGTAGAGCATCTCTGTAACAGAGGGAACATCACCATGAGCAGCACAGCCCCAAACAGCCTTTTCTCCAGGAGGAATCCACTGGGTCCCCTGTGCTGGAGATGGGCAGCATGCTGAGGGCCAGAGGCTGCAGCATTCTTCTGCACCCATCCACGCTTCCCTCAACAGCCTGACCTGAAGGTACAGAAGCAAAATAACACTTCTTGCATCACTCCTAGAGAAGGAATCACATCTGTGCCCAGTGCTCCTTCTCTACACGGTATATTATCACAGAGGTTTTGAAGGAGGGGTAGGCTGGTAAAGTATTGCAGCAGGTAAAATGATGACAGTTTTGTTGCATTTTGGGTTGAAGGTTACTTACATCTGCCAAACCCCAAAATCAGAATGTCTCAAAACTATAGACATACAGGTGGTAGGTACTGAACTCTAAACCATGTTAGTTGTGCAATCTACAATTTACCAAGGGACCACAAGGAGAATGAGATAACAGTTGTCATGTTGAATCAGAAAAGATTTTATCATACGCTTTTCAAGTTTGAGGGGGTTTTTTGGGTGTTACCAATAATAAATTGAATTTTCTTCCATCACATCGAATTTCTGCAATAATGTGGGAATCTAATCCAGTTACTTCAAGACCAAAAAAACCCATTTTGTTAACAATGTATCTTTACCATTGCCTTTTCCTAGCTGAGATCTTTTCCCTAGTTTCTTAAACAACATGACTAAAGGACAGCATAATCTGGAGTATTAATGGACATGACCATTGCACTAATTTCCACTGCTGTGGGTTTTGATATAAAACCAACAAATTAAAACTTGCAACTGTTACAGCAGCTGTGGCTTGTGCTCTTCACCAGACTGCTAACCTACCATAAAAACATGAAGAGCAATATAGTTTTCCTGGTGCCTGCTAGCCTGGGAAAGGATGCTTTGTTATTGTTTCCCCCTACTGGTAGGCTGAACCTTTCAATTCTGAAGAGATTGCTTTTAATCCAAAATGCTAAATGACAGTCTGCATCATTTCTATTACTGATCTACAGCATACTTTCCCAGTTACGAAGGCAGGTATGTTCCATTTTCTGCACATTTCTGATTAAAAGAAGGCTTGAACAGCATTAGCACATAACTGGGACAATGACTAATAGGTCCATGTTGGTCTGGTTTATCAGACAGTCCATGAAAGAAAAAAGTGATAGTAATTCACTCCTTTCTTTCTCTTGAATAGCATTAATTAAAACTAACACCCAGCTGTTGTGTAAGGTTGGCATCAGCCAAGATTTTGCAAGTAACACCTGTCTGAGTATTTCGAACCTCAGAACTTTGGCAGAAGCTGGAAGAGGAAATAGGATCTGCTTGTAATCTGCAACACTAAGAATGGAGCAAAGGTAATGACTCCAAATGAGGCATCAACAGTAATATTCATGACAGAGACAACACCCTTCTACCTCTGCTTCTTCCCCCTGTAATAAGGCAGTGGATGTTTCCAGCTCCACCTCCTCTTTTAAAAAAATCAGTCTACATTGATTTGGTCTGAAATCAAAAACAAATCTGGAAAATAATGAAAGGGATATATAATGGTCTCATTTTCCTAAGGCTAATGTCTTCCAGGAATGTGTGATCTAAAATGTGTTTATGAAATTTGTCATATTTCCAAGAACATATATATAATGTTTAGAGGGGGTGGATTCCCCAGGCTTTCATTTAGCATGATTTTTCCAGACCAGAAAGGAATGTTTCAATTTTCCTAAGCATAACCTTGCCTGCCGTATTCTTGGTGAAAAACAGTTAGGAAAAATGGAAGAAGAGCAGTAGACCCAGATCTTTCATACCTTCACACAATCCAAGTTACTTTTGATGGTGTAATTATCTGTTGGCACACAGACATGCATCATCTGGTTTTATCTTCAAAACTCTGGAGGGGGACTTTTCCACATTACCAAAACCTTTGAGGAAAGATAGTTCTGACTGTCATCAGCATTACCCTTAAACTAGCTAATTTATCAACAAAGAATGCATATGTGCAATGCTGTATATAGGTAAGTGCTAAAAATGTCAGTCTGGCAGTCTCGCAAATATACTGCATCTGTGCAGTAACCATGCAATCCTTTCCAAATAATAAAAGAAGAAAGCAAAATGGCTAAATCAAGCTATTTATAAGTTTTTCTAAAATACCATCCTTCTTTTCTGGGGGATCAGAAGTGGGTGCTCAGCATAAAAAATTGTCTGCATGCTGCCTCCTGAAACCTGCATATAATGGTTATATTTAATCTTAAAACTGTAATTTGTGACTGAAAGTAATATGAAAGGTCAATAAGTCTTCTCAGAGATATTTTAGGATTCAGTCATTACCTCAGAAATGAGCTTCCTGACCAAACATCCAAGATAATACTTACATTACAAGAAAAACACTAAATTACATTAGAGCAAAAAATTATTTGGAATAATAAAAAAGGGTTTCTGGCTCTGGTCTCACACTGCTTTTAGAGCAATAGAGTTTTCCTGATGATCTCAGTGAAGTTCGTCAAGGACTATGGGGTGTATGTATGAGAAATGTCACACTCCAGGTGACTGAGATGTCCTTTAACCATCCCAGATGCATCTGAGACAGGCCCAAATCCATCTGACTTTCCTTTTGGCACCGATTTGAGTGGGGCTGTGCACGTGCTTCCCTTGTAGTCAGTGGAAACTGCCAAATACCTCCAGTCTGTCTAGCTAAAATTTATGCTGTCTTCTGGAAGTAGCTGTCTTGATTGACTCTACAAACTCAAGATAAATGGGATGAATGTAGGCTGTAAGGCTAACAAATGCTTGCACAAATCATGCTGGCTGGGTAGAAGATGGATTTCTTTCCTAAAGTTCTTACACTTTTTGGTAGTTTAATATACAGAATGTAAAGGTGCCTTCAACTGGTGGAACTGAATATACGCTGTTGGAATCTGAATCATCTGTCATATCTGAAGCACCAGCTTCATGTCATGTCAGCCACCAGGAGGCATTTTATCTTGAACATGGGGTTTGCAAATGCCTTACACCAACTCAACACCCATCAGAAAACCTGAATTGTATCAAGGTGATTTCATCTGCAGGTTAAAAGCATCCTGGTGGGTTACCAGTTTCTGTTCATGAAGTCACAGAAAATTCTTTGTTCTGCAATATCCAGATCCCAAGCTTTTGAAGAGGTTCAACCTGAGGCTGTACTCAAATCTCCATTCCTAGCCATTACAGCAAGACAAAGAAACATATAGCCCAGAGGTACATCTGACTATCCTAAACTTAGTGTATACTGAGCAGTTTCCTTAATATCTTGCCAAGTCTTGTCTCCTGGCAGGCTTTCCCAAGGAAAATTTTATATTGACTTACATTTGATACTAACCGTATAAACATTTTTCTTGACAAGACAGAGCATTTTAGCATGTCTGGAAATTCTCTTTTGAATCATGGAAAATTTGGTTTCCCAGTCCATCACTGCCCTGGACACGAATTAGTGATGCTAATAACTTCTTCAATTATTATTTTCTGTGAGAAAAACATATTCAAATGTGTGGAAAGGAACATTCTGAAGAGAGAACAGAAGTCAATACTTTAAGGGATAACTAGTGTTCTATCAGTCTCTCTGTGTAACCTCATCCCTGTAAGTAGTATGGAAGTTAGCCCAGTAAGGAAATGTTACTACACCATGAAACAGGAATGTGGCAGAGAAATGAGAATACTCCCTCACACTTCGTTTGTGTATTGTTATTCTACCCAAAATTTACCATTTCTTGAGTCAAATATATGTTGCACCTCAGAAATGTCCAGGGATATGACCAGAGTGAGGGAAAGAGACCTGGCACTCAGGGGGGATTTGTTTATTGGGAAAAATAAAACTGATGTTCCTTCTTTTTATATTGTATGGTCCCTTAGTCCTTATCCCTCTGAAAATAAATATGTATATATGAAATATATATATAATGCATATTAAATATATACAATATGTATATTATTTGCTGCTCTCAGCAGAGAAAACTCACAGCATATGTTTGCTCAAATTTTATAATACCTTCTTCACTGAGTATTACTGAAGAGACAGATTATATACTGGAAAAGCAGAAACAGAAAAGCATCAGTTCATAATATATTATGTTTATTCTCTACAGAACATCTTTATATGCATTGGGTTTTTTTAAGATACTTTACAAGGCTTAGCCTGTGCCTGTGCTTGGTGAGGGAGGCTGTTATTTGGGCATGCTGCTGTTGCAGATGATACCTAATTTGCTCATGCACAGAGACCCCTGAGCTCAAACTGCTCCACTGCCAACAGCCTGCTGATGGACTCACAGTCACCACCTCAGCAGCAGAGGTTCCTTTCCAGGTATGCCAAGGCAGACAGGTTTGCCATGAAATGCTAAAGTAATCTTATTCATGACTTGTATCATATAGAGTAGGGTTGGGTGTGGTATTGAAGGTATTTGGCTTTCCTTTATGGCACTACAGTTTATTTGGCTGCTGCTTATCAAATTATTTGTAAAGTTATTCATTGCCTCAATGCAGGAATAAATACATTGCAGATCTTTTATATTTACAACAAAGAAAAATGTTTTATCTTAAGGAAGGTCTGGCTTACAGTGCCTGGCAAGCAGGAACAGAGCACATCCAAAAAAGGTCAGCTGTACTTGTGGAATGTCATTTGTTTAACTTAAATACTCATACCACACTTATCTTCACTCTAAGTTGAATTATTGTATACAAAGTAATTTTTTTCCCCCTCTAAATTCCAATGTCATTTGATTTTTGGTGTTCTTGTGCTCTGTAAACATGCACACACATACTCACACAGACTCCCAGATACCATCAGCTGCAAATCAGTCTCGTGAGGGACCAAAGCAGCCTGCAGATGCACAATTCAAACTATTTCAGCTGAGGGAATTAATTTACCCTCCATCTTCATGCCAAAGTAAAAATCCCATAAGCTGCAATATTTTCATATATTGCTCTTAAAAACTGTTTCATCAAAACTGGTTAGAATTTTAAGGCTGTTTTCCACACGCAAATCGTTTAAACAAACCCCCACACTGCCAGTGGAAAACACACAAGTACAAAAGAGAACTCAAAATAAAAAAGCTGGAAGCAAAGACTTATTGCTTGTGACAAATAACTTCCAGGCAGCACAGAGCTAACAGTTAAAATGTTATTCCAAGAGTTAAAAAAAAATAGTTTAAAAACTCTCCGGTGTCTGTAATAGGAAAACAAGTAAGAACAAGAAGAAATGCAGCTAAGGCAGAAAACACTGTACAGCACTTTTAACCACAGAAGAAAGCAAAGCAAAGAGAAACCTTTGGGATGGTAATGCAAACTCCTGCAGCTTTCAGCTTCAGCATTAAATATCTGACTGTGCTGAATTAGTGAAGGAATAGTGTTCTGGTGAGATTCATGAATACGCATTTCTTACAAGCTATTAAAATCAGTGGTGAAAATAAAAATAAAATAAAAACATTAAATCATAAGAAGCTTGAATTACTCACCGTCTTGTTGTGCCAAAATAACTGAGGGTTGAAACACGGCAAGAATGAGCAAAGTTACTTTTTGCACAAAGCTCATCATGTCTAAATATTAGACATGAGACTCTCTGTGCAAAAATAAAAATGGGGGGGGGAAGAAAAATCTATTCAAAATAGCAACATCGGTTGTTCCCTGCCCTTCCAGCACCGGGCCATGTACAGAACTCAGCCACAGGCATTCCCCAGCTTTGGCCTTAAATAGGAAAAAAATTGGCTTACTTTACTTTTCCAACCCCTTTACTGAAACATGAGAAGAAGACCCATCCCCTAACAGTAAATGAATGATTAATATTTCTCTTGGCTTTACAGAAGAATAAAGTCAACTAAACAAGATACACAGCACATCTGGAACTTTTGTGTGCATATGGAATGCACACTGAGACTGTATGTGAATAGTTAGTGTGTGCTGTATGTGAGATATATGCATGCGAAAAAAGAAGTCCTGTGGTAAAGCCTCTGTGGTAAAGCATTTATTCATGTTAATTAGGAGTCAATGGGTACAGCCCAAAGATGATTTTTAATCCTTAGTGCTCCCTAACAAAGATAAAAGGTAAGTTACCTGATGCAGCTGCACAAACTGAAAGAATCCCAGAAGTGGAGGAGCAAACCTGGGTATTTCTGCTGATGAGCAGAGTTAATGAAAGGGAGGACTGAAAATTGCAACACTTCAGTTCCAGTGCTTTTCTCACCATCTCTGCCTCACACCATGATTTTGCATGACCTGGGGTGAAAGTAAACATTAAAAACAAGTTATGAACAAAACAAGATCCCAAATCAGAAGCACCAATCTCCCAGAATAAAACTGTTCCAACAATTCAGTTTAATGCTGTTACAACATTTGAAAAGAATGCAGAACAAGTACCACCTTTTTCTTTACTGTTTCTCCTCAAACAAGAAGGTATAGCGGACAAGAAAAAAGAAATCTTGAGACTACTAAATCCCTTTTAATGCTAGTTCTTTATTCCATGCAAAACTTCACTGAGAATAGGATCAGAACTAACAAACTTATTTTCCAAATAAGCTGACTTAAGCAGGTTTTGTTATCAATACAGTTTTGCTGGACATGTAGCTTTAAGTACAAGTTTGGGAGACTCCAAAGTGAATGCAGAAACCTGTCACAGGTGTGCATCTCTGTAAAACAAAGACTGAATTAATTGCTACTCTCAGTCGATTAATTTGATCCAGGTCATTAACTGCAGGAGTGCTCATTCATTTGTTCTTAAGTGTTGCTGAGACTATAGTGACCCAGGGAACCATCCCTCCTATCAATAATTCATTAATGTCATGAACTGTTATCTCAAAAAAGGGACCCATATCTCTGTATGCATAACAAAATAAGAGCAGCTTGAGGTTACCTTTTAATCCGATAGGTATTGGGTCTCATTTCAAAACCTATTTATCTGAAATACATTTGCACTTAAACTGCTGAGGTCACCTGAGGTGGAAGACATTGAAGCAAGTATGAAGAGATCTTAAATAATTGGATGCCACTTTCAACATACCCTGAGGGTCTCTTCTGTGTCTCATACACTCAAAAGGTATGAATGGCTTGATATATTTCAAAGGAATTACACACCACTTTTTTTGCATGAATTAAATACCTCCCAATTTTCCACATTGTCTGTGTTTTGGTTTTTCATATCCAGTATCATATTACTTAACAGGTTAGGTTATTTGGTTTATAAACTTAAGGTAGCTACAATCAACAAACAGATAATCACCTCCTGTTGAGCTATCCTAGAATGTAAGACAAAATCCTTGAGCCTGTAAGGTTTTCTTCTCTTTTGGAGTTATGCTCAGGATGTAAATTAGAACCACAATATCTAATAATACCTGGATTGATTTGTTTGGCGCTCTGACGGAAACGTACAAACAGACCAGACACTGGATTCGAACCATTCTCTCTATGGAATGAGAATGAAACTAAATTAACTGTTTATCAGAATTGCATACAGACCAGTTTTTTATTACCTCTCTGTTTTAAGGCCTATATGTTTGTCACAGTAATTGTTTAATTTACATGAAACTTAATGTTACATGGTAAGTAATTCTATTTAAATAGCCAAGAGAGAAATTTGATCACAGTCTTTGACTTGAAACCACTTTCATATTGAATTCTACGATTTTTCAGCCCATTTGACCACAATAAACATTTCTTAAGTTTGTCCTTTCAAAAAAAGAGAACACCCTTGGTGACTCCCTTATTTTCACTAATGCTTCCCTTCAGTTTTTACAGAACAACACTCAATTATTTGAGTAAAATTTAAATTCTAAGAACAGTTCCAGACTGTTCGCCTTGGATATTAAACCAGCCTCTACGAACACAGATTTATCCACAACACCTACTGTTTCCCCTAGGCATTGGAGTATCAATCTGTGTGCCTGTATTTGTACAGTAATGAATCCTGAGGTTTCTGTATAGAAGCATAACCAATATCATTTACTGATTATATCCCATAAAAAGCAAAATAACCTCTGAACCTTATCTTCCTTGGATTCTGCAGTAAATTTGTTGTGGCTCAGCAAATAATGAATGGCAATGCTCAGCTACACTGGAATTTGTCATTAGTGCTCCCTTCACATAACAGTGGTTGTAGAATTGATTTTATAATTCTAGTGTAAAACCACAAAGCAATTGCCATTTACCATGATGAGTCAATTCCTTTTGACTGGGCATTCACCTTTTTTTTAATTACCTGACCTGAACAGGCTGTGGCACAACAACTTTCCTTGAACATCCATGGACACTTTATGGCTTCCTTCTCACATCCTCTGCACAGAAGCAAGTCCCCTAGAAACCCAGCTGTCTTGATTCTTGAGTCTTGCAGGCAGTTTCAGAGTAGTTAGTAAGTAGCTCTTGGTTAACAGTCACTTTCCCAGGGAGGTAATATTTTGGCATCTGGACTAAACTGGAAAAAGGTACTCATATCAGAATCGGAGCATCTTTGCATTGGGGGACCTGGAAAAAGTACTTGTAAAAGTTATCGAATGTATTTGCACTTTACTGCAGATACCATGAAGGATGTGTAGACCAAAACTATTGACAAACCTGTACATCAGATGACTGGAGTATTCATGCTGCTCCTGCAATTTGGGATTTCTTGTGTATGTTTGAGTCTTGTGGTTAGTGACATTCTGCCTCAGAAAGACAAGTGAGAGACAAGCTCTTACATATTTAACAGGTGACCTCAGGTCCACCTCCCCAAAAGGTCAGTCCTTAAGTAAATAATCTAAGTATTACTTTAAAAGTTCCCAAAGTTCAGACCTGTAGAACAGGCTGGCAGCTATCCCGTGTTTCCAAGAGCACTTAATCTGTACTGAGAATCTTCAGTTTTTGTCATTGTAATTACCCTTATGTCAGGAACAAGATATTTATTTTGTTCTGTGTGGATTTTAATGATAGTAAAGAATCTTCGAATTTAAAAGGAATGTATAGTTTCACAGAAATAAAACAGTCCAAATAGTGACCAAAAGCACAGGGGAGGAAGGAAAAACAAAAAAGGCTGCAATTTAGGTAAGTGTAAAGAAACCTTTTTTTTTTCGAAATTGTGCATAGTGAAACAACACATGCTAAGATGCATCTATGACATTACTTTCTCTTAAAGCTCACTTTTTAAGAACATTAACAACATTACAATAAAAGCTGAATCTAGAGCCACTAAACAAAAAAAATCCCCATGCACTTATTTAAACGTTCCCGCTTATGAGCTAGAAGTAATGCAAATTATGACTGATGTCTTAACAGACAATTACAGACTTAAGGTGGCCAAGTCAATGAAATTGTTTCATTCTTCTCCCATCTTTCCATTTTCACTGAAATTATTTCCTAAGGTAATGGGAAATCAGCTTTTGAGATGCAGCCTCTTGTTCACATGCACTCTGGTTTGAGCTTTGCACAGCTTCAATGGTTTGCACAAATGAAAATTCTCTTTTTTGCAAAAGTTCTGTGCAGATTAAATAAAACACTTCATCTGAGTCATGCTGGGAACTAAGTGTGTTACAGCACAGCTGTGAAGGCTCTTAAGGCAGAGCCAACATTATGACTGCATACGGGTGAAGCAGACAGCACCCACAGCATTTTCTCTTCACAGCAGGAGGGACACCAGCCAAACTAGTTTAATGACCTTTGGGTGTACCGAATGCTGGGAAATTCAAAATCTATGGCCAGGGCGTGGTTTTTCTGTACTGAACACGCACCTACTCTTGTCGCCAGTGATGGAATCTGTTAATTTAGAACATTGGCCCAATGTCTTTGTGAGGATGCTCCTCCTTTTAACCGAGGTGTCAGAATTATTTTGCAAGGAACCCTTTCTTCTTGTCTCTAATTCAGATTTCCACTGTACAACTGAAAAAAACCAGACCTTTACTTCTTAAAGAAATACCACAGACCTATCCACCTAAGGAAGTACTTAATGAAATGGCTACAAGACTTTGTGGCAGGAAAGTGACTTGTAAATGCCTTACAACTTTACAAGTTCTCTACAACTTGTGGTTGTTGGACGTCAAAATAATATAAAATGGCAGAAAATATTTATAATTTTAAGAACAAACTTGGCTGTGAAGTTGTGTCTATGTTTAGTTTTACATAATAAAAAAAAAAATCGTGTTTTGCTATATCTCTAAGTAACAAAAACCTGTTAAATCTATCAGAAGAGCAGCCCAAGAACAATTTATTGTAATAAGTAGGTTATCCTCTCTACCACAGGGTTTGTGTAGAAAGTGGGGGTGCATCACGCAAATCAAACAGTCACTTGGTTGGCCGGCTGCTGTCTCTGCTCAAATCACCGTTGCTCCAGACAGCACATGTAGTTCCCAGAAGGGCTCAAGTGTACTGTACTTCAGCTATTGGTTCATATGGGACCTCAGCATAGAAAGATTCCAGGTTTTAGACTTCAGCATTAGCAATCCAACACATCTTAGGAACACTTTTTTTGGTGCCTTTTTTAAATAAAAAAAGAACAATAACTGTAAGATACAGCCAAGATTTTTTTGTTTGCTGATTTATTGTTTTTCTAATGAGGGAATAAATATTCTTGTTTGAATTTACTAAAGAATAACAAAAGGCCATCCGTACTCATATGACTCATCCTTTAGAAAAAACAGAAAACAGAAGAACACAGGATTCAATGTTTTAACTCCTGATCTGTTCAGTATTAAGACAATTGGAAGCAAAAGAAATTACCAAGGCAAAACAACTGAATATTTAAAAAAACCCTAATCTAAATGAAGGCCACTGGAAGTGTGCAAGTAGGTCAGAGAACATGGCAATATGAGAATCTTCCACTAAAAATGAAATCCCAGTCTGAAAAAAAAAATGAAATAGCAGTCTTGAGGAGTCGTGTCAGACCAGTTTTCACTGGCTGATGGTATGAAGCAGGTATGACGTTCTCTTCTGGACTGTAAGTGCTCCACGTGTCCCAAGGAGCACACTGATTTCCTAGAATGGAGAAACAGCATCCAGCTGTTTTTCTGAAAGGAGGGGAAGTGTACCACACTGGGACCAGCCCTGCTGCTGCTCATGCCGGTGGGTGGGTGGCTTAGGAGGCTGATGGCAAGGATTCTCTCAACATCTATTTTATGGGATTTCTTCTGATCTGTGACCTCTTGTCCCATTCTTTTCTCTGCTGTTAACTCCAGTATATTGTCATAGAGCCCATCATACATCTGCTATAGGAAAGTGGCAGCACTTATAAATTAATCAATCTAATGTCATGCATAGAAGAACAGCTCGGGGCTTTAGATACATGGGTTGGTATGTTCTGCTTTTCAAAGGCAGTTTTAAAAGTACCTTTCCTTTCAAGATGAATTCTGTCCTAAGAACATTAAATGGCCACCTTGTATTTGAGAGACTCAAAGTCTGGACTAACATCATGAGGTATAATGGCAGATAAAGAAGAGAGTAAAAAAAAGACATTATAAATAGGTACACAGTTATACAACAGATCTGAACTCATTTTATGGCTAAGCTCTATATGGGCTTGCAGTTTTTGTTTTAGTATTACAGAACAGAAAACCCTAGATCAAACATATTAACTGTATGTTGGTAAAAACTGTTTGGGCTATGATAGGCAAGTCTGGGAAAGTTTTGTTAGACGCTCTGAGTAAAAAGATACCACAAAACCACCCTAAAGTAGTAAAAACAAAGTTGTGGTGGACTCTGGTGACCAAGTTAAATAGTTAGGAAGAATCATCTGGAAAACAAAATGAAAATGCCACACATTCATTCTTTTTCATCCCTGCAAACTCTCTGGCATGAAGACTGGTAATAATATAATTAATTTTATATTTTTACTTGAAACACTTATGGTAATGAATTGGATTTAAACTACTCTGTGAAACAAAAAATGGTTATGCCTCATTTGAGATCCATTTACTCTGAAAAGTGGAAATAAATATAATAGAATAAATATTTTTTTTATTGGAACAGTATAACAACTTTTTTTTTTAATAAACATCTTGAGGTGTGAAATCATCTTACTCTGTAATATAAGAATGTATTCATCTCAACAGATCATTTTCTGCAGACATGGAAAATTCAGAAAAATGTCTACTCCAATTAATTAAATGCCTGTTTGAAGGTATCAAACATTCTTTTTTCAGATGGCAGTACAGTGAATAGCCTGATATGAATATACTGAAAAGACTACAAAGCAAGTACTGTGATTACAGAAGAGTATCGAAGTCATGATTCTGAGAGCAAAGAATTAAGAGTATGACTTTAAATGAAAATACATGTAACCCCACCTTCCCAGCCCCAGCTGAACTCCGTGTCCTTAAAGGGATATTCCACCAAACTCTTGCTAGAGATCAGTCAAGCTCCAGGACTCACACTATTGAGGAAATCCTGCATGCAGAAAATTAAATGAAGCAGCAGTGGAAAGAATCTCTTAGTGAATGCCACTATATCTGATTAGTATTTATTTTAAGATTAGAGATCTGCTCTGGGTCATTCTTTCCTGATGGCAGCAGTATGTTGTTTACTGCAGCGGCAGTGTTCAGTCAATTCAGTAGCCATTGCAGGAGAGAAGGAGGGTCTCACCTGCAAACAGATCCTCCAGTGGGAACCGAGGAGTATTCAGATCTTCTGGGCAACTCTGTCTCTCATTGGCATGGAAAGAGTGCCAATCCCCAGCCACCCACCCTGCATCTCCCCCACTGGCCCCTGCTCATTCCCAAGGCCAGCAGAACACACAGCTGTTGGGAATTTATGAAATGAGTGGACACATACACAGGACTGAAAATCCGACCTGCTGTTACGGAAATCTTGGGTTCTTTGCACAACAGAGAATTAAGCCTGTTTCCATTCCCAGAGCTTCTGGTGCTGTTTTTGATTTAGAAATTGCACTTCCTAATTTATAAAGGTCAGGAGGTCAGTGTTGTTATTGTACTATCTTTCCCATAGGCTGCCTTACAGTGCCTCTTCATGTTTTGCCATTGTGAACAAAACCACTGTATACTGTTATTTTTCCAGCTCCCAAGATATCATCTGTGACCATTTTAACTGCTCAGAAAGTGGAGGAAAGGTTTTCCTTTGGAAGAGTAATGAAATTTCAAAATGACTAATTGCTTTACATATACCATCTCTAGATCTCCGAGAACTTTATCAAGTGTCATCTTTGTGTTAAGCAAATGGGAAACTACAACAAAAAGAAAGTATTTTCTAAAAATACAAAATAAAGATATGAGCAGAATCCTGGTCCTGATCCAGTGCCATATTTAATGAACTAGTTTATAGAGGTTGTCACGTACCTCAAATTTGGGCCTCACCAGCCAAATGACACTCACCATTGTTCCTCCGAAACATAACTGGCATTCCTGTCAAATTCTCGGTACCTTTGGAGCCAGAGTTGTGCACCAGGGAGTGAAACAGTAAATCCTTTTGAAGCTTTATGCTGCAGATTAGTTAGTCCTCTACCAATGTCTAGATAGTGCAGATCACCAGATTCAGAGCTTTTGGCTGCACTTCTGAAGAGAAAAAAAAGACATTTCTTAAATACAGGCACAGTGTAGAACAAATTTCTGAGGATGCATTTGATTAACATTTTCATAATGGTTAAAATCTCTAAAAATTTGCATTAGTACAGAGAGCTGTACTGCTGTTGATGTTTATGTTCAGAGCTAAATCAGGCATTGCAATGCAAAAGCTATCAACAAACTAACAGATTTCACTGACTGATACAGAACATTTCAATACAAATGGTAATTGATTTTTTGCGCCACGCCTGTTCTTCTCAGTAAGCAAAGTTCCTTCCATTTTCATGATTCAAGGTCGCTGCCTTAGGGTAACAACAAAACCAGAAGGATCTTGCCTGATGCTTTCTATCAGTGTCTGCTCTATTGCTTTTTAGCCTGGGGGGACCTCAAGATGAAGTTTTATAGTAGTCTTCTGTAGGTGCATGCATGCACATTTGCCTGGGTGCGACATAGATTTCAGAGAACAGCATGATACAAAACAAGCACCCTGTAGGGTTATTAATTATGAAAAAAAAAACCCTGACAAGCATATTTACTTGTTCCACCTCACAAAACAGAATAAAAGACCGTTCCCTCTTAAACAGCCTCGCAGCTTTCTCTTACACACCCTTCACACACACAGCCAAGTGGCAAGGTGCCCAGCTCTGGGACCTGGGGGCTGGAAAGCAAAAGACCCACTGTGGGCTGCTGCGTGGCTGTAGGAATGCACAACGGCACCTTGAAACCTTAGTGGAAAAAGAAGCAGCAAATTTGCCGCATGTTGCAACAGGTTGTCACACGATACAGCATTGTTGCGAGACTTTTGTACTATTTTACAGTCATCTTCTGTTTAAAATTATGAGAAGTGTGTGTGTATTATGCTACTACTACATGTCACTGTTAAAAATTAATGACAAAGAAAGATCACGGAAAGGTTTATGAACTTCTACCGGCATACATCCCAACTATCCTCAATGTTAGAGCTGCCCCTGCTTCCCGTGTCAGCGGCTGCCTCCAAAGCAGATACCCATCCCAGCCACACCAGGCTCCTGGCTGCCGCAGGGGTCACGCGCTTCGGCAGAGACAACTGCAAGGGCACAAATCCTCAAGAAATGTCAAGAAAATAGAAGTTGCATGATATATATTTGGTAAGAATTTATAACAGCTACACTGTATAGTCTGAAAGTGGACACCTGGGGATCTTACCATAAAAAAGTTTTGAATGTCAGTACCTCCCATTTAAAATAAAATCTCACAAATTATGTCATAATAAAACCTGAGTGTTTCTACCCCTCAGTGCAGATGGTCTCATGGTACAAATAAAACACTAGTTACAGCGTTATTTTTGTTTGTGCTGAGGTAGCTACCAAGACCCCAGAGAACTTGCCATCTGGTAAGATGGCAAACTATATAAAGTGACATATGATCTGAACATGACTCTGCAAATAAAGTTGGAGCATACAGGCATTAGTCAACATACTCATGATAAAGAAAAGTATGCACAATCTTACTTAGCTATGCCCTGTAGTACAAGGGGTGTGCATTTATGGCATGACCATTTTAGTGATCAGAGGATTTTTAAATTCTAGCTTAAAGCAGCTTTCCAATGATGATGAACAGATAGCATTAAAAAGTTTGACAAGGGATTTTGGTCATATCCTTTTTTTTTAACCTGTGAATAAAATGTCATGTAGGTGAAAAAGCAAAATATATTTAAATCAAATATCTCATATATTGAGAAGAGGGGAATGGGGTCTTTTCTATTTATTTTTTTTAAACCTTTTCAAAGTTAGAATGAGATGTCTTTTCATAGCTTTTCTTTTAAACCTTATTGAAACACTGTTTCCAAATAAATGATAGCTGGGAAAATTTACCTGATCAGTATTCCTCGAAAGCTGCAATGCTGTCAGCAGCAATACTTTAACATTCATGAGATGTTTCTAATGTGGTACTTGTAAAAGTACACAAGTAGTGTGGATTGCAATTTCTGCTAGGCAACGGGTAAAAAACAATTCAAACTGTAAGAATTCAAAAAATTTGACCTTAAATAACTTCTAATCTTAGCAATCTAACAATGTGCACTAGTTTTCCTCTGGACCTAGTGCGCTGGCTATTTTGGAATACAGTGAGCAAGCCAGTTGTAATCTATTCATGCAGAGCTAATAATCCCTCCAAAGGGAAAAATAACAATTAGTCCTTCCCAGAAACATTGCACCTGGTTCTTTCTGGAACTGATATTGAGATCTGATATTCTGATAGGTTTCAAGCTGAAAGGAAATTTTGATGATTCTTTTTAGAATAAATCAGAAGTACAAAACACATAGATGCTCATTATGCAAGTGTTAAAGTAGATATGAGTTACATTTATAGACACATCAAGGTCCTTTTAATGAACTGCAGAGTGGATAGAAAGCATAAGCAAGCAAGAATCTTGCTCTATTTTCTGTTTCTGTGCCAGAGTCAGGCAAAAATAACACATGAAAGAAATAACATTCTCTTACTGTAGAGTTACTTCTACCAGTTCAGGAATGGTTGTGGGAAAAGATGTTGGATGTAGAAGAAAATGAGAAGATATGGTGTTCTGCAATTTTTAAATGCAGCGTATTCTTTTCATTGAGCTGAATAACACATAAGCCAGACCCGTGAATACGTCAAACACAGTATAAACATCATAGCCCTATCATGTCAATACAGAGACACTTACCACATTCCTTACCGTTGAAGCACTTTTGACTTCCCAAAAGTTACACTTACCGCATCTAGGCTGGCTTGGTCTCCTTGGGAATCCAGATTCAAACCCATCCAAACCGTGCCTTGCCAGTCACAAAAAAAGATTTTTTTTTTAAAATCACTATCAATTTGTCTCAAGAGAGCATCTACTAGGAGGTAGAAATAGGACTCCTATATATTGCCTTATTTCCAACAGCAGGAATCTGTGGCCATCTCTAAAAGACAAGGCTCCCAACAGCCTTTCAGTGGTGTATGTAACCTGCCATTTTCACTTACTGCATTTTCTTTTTTGGAGCTTCTTATCTGGTTCTCATTCTAATTATACATCATTTGATTAACAAAGAGCACCACTAGTATCTGGAGTCAAGTTGGACCCAAGGAAAAACCCCAACAATGAGGTTTAAGATGAGCTACTCAGACCTGTGGTAGCTGAAGATCCTGCTCTCCAAACCCCTCAGCCCCTGTCCCAGGAGAGCTATAAAGTCAGCCAGCAAGGCACAATCTAGACACTTTGCATCAATAAGTCACTACTTGGCTGACCCTGCAGTCTCTCAGCTATCTTAAGGGAATCAAGAGCTAGAAGCTGCTCCTTCTTTCAACATTTCAGAGTTTCACAGTCATCACACTAATGATTTTATTTTTTTTAACTGCTTAACACAATAAAAATTTAAGAACATCTAAAATTGGTTCTTCCTTGTGTGCTGCTATTTCACCGCAAGTACATTTATAGCATGAAAAGTTTGCCCAAAAGAGTTTATAGCATTTCTTCTCTCTTTTGCTTTGACAGTTAGGTCAAATTCAAATTAACTACTCAAGCTTCATGTTTGTAGCGTTAATTTCAGATATAAGAAATGTCTGTGTTTTTAAGGACACCTTGTAATTTTTAAGCCATAAACGTTGTAAAATGGTCTTCACACGTGTGAGATTGTAAAATAAGTATTGTAAAATGCTCCTCTCACATGTGATATATTCACACACTAATACAAATATTCTGAATATTTTTACTAGTGATCTTTACCTCTATTTCCATGAAAGCGTGTTTGTCTCTGTTGATTTAAATGGGCTATTCTGCCTTTTTGTTCTCCCTTCAAACACAACTAATGATAACCATCAGAACAGAACTGTCAAAACGAATAACTTTAAAAACATACAGAGAGTGTCAGCTATTCAAGGAGCAAACTGTCAAGGTGTGTAGGATGGGAACTGCTGGAGTGACCAGGAAAAGGGATGCAGGCACTCTTACGTTTTGGTAGGAACCAGGCCAGGAAGGTATGCGGGCAGAGGTTGACATTTGACCCATGCACTCTGTGAATGAAAGAAAACTACAACCTCAGATCACACTAGGACAGAGCAGAAATGCAGAAGGGTTGACAGCTCACCCTGCCACTGCCTTCCTGCTCTCCAAGAGGAGAGGCATGGTGGGAGCATGCAGGAGGGCTGGAGCAGCTCTGCTGCTGTCTCCTGTCTCTGAACTCATGGGGCACAGCTAGCCACAACAGAGCAGCAGATTTTCTTTAGCACATGACAATCTCCACCCACTGAAATGAGCTGCAGTCAGACATTTTGACATGTTAATAAATGAAAAGTATGACGTCTGAAATAAATTAATGTAAGAACTGACCCATTCACGCTCCAGAACACACTCTGTAATGAGATAACCCTACAACAAAAACACTTCATGGACCTTTAGCCTCTGCAATTTAGTGCATCCAGAAGTTTAAGGATGTGCAAGTTTTGAGCTTTGAAAAGTTTTCTTAATAAAAAGAAATCAGGTGTGTTTTTTAATTCTATTGATTTTTATAACAATAAAATTATATATTTGAATATCAGACAAGGAACTTATTTTCTTAATGAACAGAACAATAACAGTTATATTTCTCTGCAATCTTGCAAGCCTATTTGTATCATATTATGTTTTTAGCATATTCTCTTGGACTAGATGTTTTTTCTTCATTGTCTTTGACTCATCTACCTGAACCTAAAATTCTTTATCTGAAAAACATTAAGTCCCACCCGGTTTATCCTAATGACACAAACCAACTTTTAAAAAAATTCAGCTTCTTTAAGGTGTACCTGTCCTTTCTGTTTTTTAAAAATCTTTTTATACATAATGTATTTTAAAACAATATAGTCATATAATATATTTTATTATAAACTGGCCTTACTTTTCAAAGGTTTGGTCTGTTTCATGAGATGGCTGCCTCAGAAAGCATATTTAGCTGTCCAAGTTACTTTCACAGTTGTTGGTTATCCATTCCCCAATCTCTGTGTACTTTGGGAAGTACAGGGCCTGGACAGAGTCGCAGCTATTCAGCTGAGATTTTGAAAAGCAAAAGAACCACCCACAAAATGACCAGCCAGTTACTTCAGACATTGCTGCAGCAGAAGCAGAGAGATATTGATCTGTCTGCCAACCTTTCACTGTTCCACTCATATAAGCAAATTTCTGGCAAGTCTAGGAACAAAATAACTTTACAATGAATCTGTATGCTTTTCTGCATATGATCTTCCTGAAGGACACCTTTTTATTTAAAAGCTGCTTTGATGATTTTGGAAAATTTATGGCCAATGTCTTGACTGAAAAATTGCCTGGAGATTTCTTTTATAGGGCATGTATTTTTTGCAACATTTCTTCATAAATTTAACCAGAGCAGAAATAAAGTGTATAAACTCAGGGATTATTCTAACTCACCTGGATAAACTCGTATTTTTTGAGCTGCAGACATATGCATATGCAGTAATGTGTAGAAGCTTCTCTCTTGTGCAATAGGTGGACGTTAGTTCATCTGAAAACAAATTAATACATTGGCTGATTAGTTACTGAGTGCCTAACTAAAATCAGGGTGAAAGCAGGTTAGGAATTTGAATCGGGTTGACTATCTTTGAATTCCCAACTTTGAAAATCCCTCTGATAAGAGCACACAAAGCTGAACACTAATTATGTAGGGGAGTGTTTGCAAAAGCGGTTGCGCATTTCTCTGGAATGTTTGGATTGCAGTTCCTTTATCCCAGCCACATCTGCCTTTTCCATTCTGGGCTGAGCTTTACACCTCTGCCCTGTTCACTGTCCTGCACTGTTTTATTTCTGTCTTCAATGTTTCTATTTTATATTTTCTATGCGGATAACCCAAACAAAAATGTAACTGATATTTTTCAAGAAAATACGACTAATGCACCATTTCCTGCAAACTTTTCAATAAAAATATCCCTGGTATTTTCTAATCAGAAAATTTCAGACTATGGTTGACTGAGTTTTCTGAGCCAGTTAAAAAATCCAGGTAACTAGATATCTACATTGCATCTGCAAAATAAGCTTCTGACTATGCTGGCATATATAAAATTATGATTTTGTTTACTATGCTTAAAAATTCTTTTTTCCTAAAAACACTCATAGTAGTATCTGGACATAAAGTTAGTCATAACTCCACAGTTTCTGCTTTCATACTTCATCACTTTGGTCTTCCCTAATACCATAATCTTCAACTGGCCAAGCATCTTTTTTCTTACAAAACATTTCACTGTCTTCCTCTACAGTGTTAATTATCATATGCCCTTTTAGCACTCTTACCTAGCTTATTAAAAACTACTTTCCAGGCTTTTTTCCTAGCTTCTGTGAAATTAAGCAAAAGAACAAGGTTTAGACACGACTCTTTCTGCATGTCTACAAAGTTCCCAGTAACGTTCATCTCTTTTCTGGAAGTCTTAATTTCAGAGAAGCATGAAAGTTTTACAAAAATCATAGAGAAGCTCTCCCAAAAATTAAGACATTTCTTTTAAAACATGTTTTTTTCTTTTGCTGGAAGAAGTGAAAAATATTTTCTTCTTGACGTCTGTATTAAATAATATGCATGTTGTTATTGTACACAGCACCTCCTTTACTTTCTGAGTTCACATCTACTGAAATTATCATCAAAGCCCCTGCATAGTCAGCAAAACCGTAGACTTCATCAAAGAAAACAATGCAGTTTATAAAGTCCCATGAAAATTGATACATACGGAAAGTGTGCTGCAAATTAAGTTGGGAAGACTTGTGCAGAAAAAAGTTTGAACCTTCAGTGTTCTGTTTATCTGATACTGAGGCCTCAGTGTTTATATCAGTCTGTGTTTACAATGGATTTGTGGACATTAGATTAGATAGCAATAAGATCTGTAAAAGCCTGGGAAAAAAATGAACAGTTGGTTTCTTATTTCTAGAAAACATTTAAATTGTCAGTAACTTCCAATATTGTAATGACTACTGAATGTCTGTTATAAATAAGGTGAGGCAAACAAGTTGCAGCTGCCAAACAAAATAGATCAGTTCAGAATGAATCACTTTGGTTTTTTTGTGGGTTTTTTTTTCAGCTATAGGGTATTCTTTTTAAGGCACTCACATCCAGAAGAGCTCTCTCCCCTTTCCCCAGAGCCTGAAAAAATTGGACTAGAAATTGCAATTTGATTCCTAGATTTATGTCCTATCTCAAATATAAAAATGAGAAATTTTTATTATTATAACTAATATATTAGAAGATCAGAGTTCAAAATTACTTTCTTCATTCAGTGCAATGATTTGAACTTAGTCTCCCATTTTCTGGGTAAACAT
This sequence comes from Strix uralensis, assembly GCF_047716275.1. NCBI lineage: Eukaryota > Metazoa > Chordata > Aves > Strigiformes > Strigidae > Strix > Strix uralensis. Next base: position 10,250,349 of record NC_133977.1, on the reverse strand, counting down.
CTTTCAAGGTATTTTGAAGGAAGTACCTCTTGGTTCCTGTTGTATCTGTTTCACTTGCTCTCATGGAGACCAAGCAGTCAAGGCAACCTAGCAATTAGTGTTAGGTGAGGTTGCGGGCAACTGAATTATAAATGTAACTGTTTGTGGAAATACTGTGTTTATATATGACGCAAACAATTATTTCTGTGTATAAAGTATATTTTAGCATAAACATCTTTTGACATTTAACATGTTTTGTAACTGTGTGTAGAAACTGTGTTCAATTCTGTAACTGTGCTTTACATCATTACGCATTTATGATGGGGCTTTTTCTTTTTTTTTCCTCTAGGGCTTTTACAATAGTTAAACAGAACTGAAATGGAAGATACAAGGTGTTAATAGTACACAATATGTATCCGTGTTAGGCAACTGATTTGGTGGATAAACAGCAAAACTTAGAGGAGAACAATTTCTGAGATTTTATATCCTTACTGAGTCTGGAAACAAGAAAAAGTTGCTCAGAATCCCCAAAGACACTGAACAGTTAGAGAACTAATTTAATGTTTTCTATATTTTAGAACATATCAGTTGCAGTTTGTTTGCAAATGCCTTAAAAGATGCAGGAAAGATGAAAGAGCAGACCCTGGATATCTATGCAGATATTAACATACCAAAGCATTTGTTTCCTCTACAACTTTGTGAGCATAGCAGCAGAAACTTTGGGCCTACTATGTATTTCCAGCTAGGAAAAGACATTAATCTTTGATTATCTAGAAGCCTTATGCCCAAAAGGATTTTAAGTAGCAAATTACCATTTTTTATGATAGTACTCATAGATCTTCTGAGAATCGTTAAGTACCTTGTACCTTGCTACATTGATGAAAGGTTTACCAGAGCCTGGTTTTGAGGAACAAGTCTCATTAAGATTCTAGTAAGAGCAACATAGTAATTATAAATCAGACAAAATCCAAAAAGCTTCAGCCCTTGTGCAGGAAATGAGAGCTTAATCATGATTGAGATAGTGTAGGAGATGACCCATAGAACCTCATCACCACATTGTTATGACTTCCTGAAGACAAGAAATCTCTGGTCTGGGGACTATGTCAATAAAGACAAAGCTCTGCCAAAAAGAAAAAAAAAAAAAAAAGTACAAAACAAAACAGGAGAGAGAGAGATAGATAAATCTGCATGTTTCTGAACAGCTAAAATTGTTATTTTCACCCTTTACTGTGTTCTACCACCTAGAGAGTGAACTATGAAAGTTCTAGTGCAAATGAATTTGATGACAAATTGAAGAATAACCTTAACAAAAAAAAATTTCTGTTTCAATGTAATTTTAAGCCATAAATACTGGTTGTGGCCTCAGTCTGAAAGTAGAGCATGCAAAATCTCCCAGTCTTTATATTGGCTAAGCTGAACAAAACATGCAGAATCTGCAAATGAGACAGCTTTCTCCACAGAATTTTTGTCTAAACTGATAAATCCTGCTTTGCTTTGTACATGGCACAAAGCACCGATAGCCATTTTAGAATTAAAGAATTAAAAACTGCACTGTAGTGCACAATCATACACTGGCAGACGGGTAAACTAGATGACCTAATAAGCCCTTTCCACTTCTAGTCTCCAAGATTATGTGAGTATACTCAAGAGAGTAGTCTTTTTATTAAAATGCCACCTGCAGATGAGCTTGTTTGGAAAATTATTAATTTTTGTAAAAGAGAGGAATAATTCTCCATGAAGGCTTGTGACCTGTTGACACAGCACTTGATGGCATCCAGAGTAGTAGGCAATGTCTACAGGCTGACCAAACCAGGGAGCTGTTTTGACTACAGCATTTAGCAAACCTAATAAATATTTCCTCCCTCTATGCCAGGGTGGAACAACAGAGAACAGCATGACACATCAACTTTTTCAGTATTCAGTAATCTGGGTAATATTTTGTAACGGTTCACATAATATTTGATACAAATGCAACACTCTCCTTCACTTTATTACTTTTTATTACAAATTTAGACTTTTAGCATACTGTTACATGTGAAGACCAGTCAAAATAATCCTTTGCTAAACTACTTGACAAATTCTATTAAAATGTTTCTTTCTACACTTCTTTGTAGCATGCTAGCAAGATGAAAATGAAAAATTGTCAGAAGACCTTTCAGGGATTTGTGGACTATTTATATTTGGAGTGTAAAATCAAATTAAACTATGTGGTTACATTTAGCTTAATTGTTTTACTGGAGTTCCTGAGCAACTGTACTGTTCTTACTGACATCTCCACTCAGGATAGCTGCTGGTTGCGTTCTCATGGCCTGGTACATCCACTGGTTTAATCATTTCAGGAACTACTACATGGTAGATGCAAGTCTGTTTCTTGCATGGTACATATTTTGCTCCTCAAAAGAAATGTGGCTTCCTGGGAACTTGGCTAATGTCTACTTTGGATGATTTTCATTGCAAATAGCGATGTGGAAATTTTTGTTAAATAATTTTGAAATTTTCTTAAATAAAATTCCTTCTGTCTTTGTGTGTCCCCTGGTTTCTGTAGTTTCAACCACTACCATGTGCTGATGTGAGCTGGCTAACACTTAAGGAAGGCTCTGCCTGACACATGTCTCTACATGAAGTGGAATCACAGCACTGAGTGAAATCAGTGAAAGTTTGATGGACATGAGCAGGCCACAGAAAAATGTGAACAGTGTTACCATACTGTGAGAATGATAATATTTTTTTTAGGTAAACACGCACTAATTCAGTCAGACTTTGTGCCGTAGATGTTTTGTTTCTCTGAAGACTTCCTACCTGCTTCCTACATGGACTGCATAGCTGTTGAGAAAATAGTGCAACAATTTTTGTTCCAAAAGTCCAGAGTTTTACTAAAATGGGATCCTTAAAAACTACTTGTGTCCAGTACGTTCCACTGATAATACTTCCACTTTCTACTGCCTATGTAGTACTTGAAATATGAACTGAACGTAATGGTACTCCAACAGTCAGATCTTTCCTCAAAGACTGGGCAAAAGAAGAGCTACTAATGTTAGGATATGCTAGAGCTCACTCTGTACATGATTTGGCTCAAATAAGTGAGTGAATACATTACCCAGCACTATCATTTCCATTTCCTCCTTGCTACTTTTTTTCCACAATACTGTAAACCAAAAGTCTGGTAGTATTTTTCACATGCAAGCTTTATGACATTCAGTTACAACACCATATGCTGCTGGAAAGAACAATGATCTTCACCAGTGACAATGAATGGGTTCCTTTTTTTTTTTCTTTTTCAGATCCTAACACACAACTGCCTGTTTTTTTAGATTCTGTGCCATCATTGGGCCCTGTGGAACAGAATCTGGATTGGAAGACATCTATGTAAAGCCAGTCTTCTCAGATGGGGCCGTTCTGCAGCTGTGAGCAGCTATGGATGATGATAATGCAGTGTGGAAGTATCCTCCACACAGACTGAGGGGTGGGTTTTCAACATTGAATACCATGAAGGAAGCAGCTGCTGCTGCTTGGTCTGGCAAGAAACACATTTACTAACTTAAAAGATTTCTAAAAGATGTTGATTTAGAAATCAAGGCTCAAAGTTTCAAAGTAATAGGACTATGTTATAAACTCATGTATCCTATAAATATAAACAGTTAAATTATGGCTGCTCTTGATGAATTTAAGGCAACATGATGTGGTCTTAAAGGATTGTAGTTCTTAGACCACATGTTTTCTTAGGGGATGTGAGATGCTACCTAAGGGAAAACATATTTCCTGATGGCGTGGGTAGCATTAGATTTTATATTGAACCTTTTGTAAAGCTGTGTTGTAGAAGCCAGTAAAAAACATACAACTCTTAGCTTTGCTAGACAGTACTGCTCCTTGAATTGGTATTGCTTTCTTTGTTAGAGAATAATTCTCTGCAAGGATGGTTAAGGAATAAGATTTTAGTAAATGTATGTTTTACACCAGAGACCATCTCAGTGTTTATTTTTGATCACTTAGGATGTAAGAGTTGTTTATAAAACACACACAGATATTCACTGTGTGATTATCTTTATATTCACTCTTCATAGTCCACGAATCAGGAATTTAAAAGTAAATGAACATTGCTACACATTATTACATGGGTACTTATGTACCCATATCTCCATAATGGGGTAAAAAGACATGAACTAATCCAATGGGTGATATTGCAAAGCATTAAACTGAGTATCAGTATAACAGAAAATGAAAGGAAATACCTCATCTCACTTCTGATGCTTGACTCCAACCAGCATTACAGTACACGTGGGTAGTTTGGGAGTAGATTTAAGCAACTCTAAACCAGAGGTGATGGTGGAATGACAATTTGACAATGGAAGAAGAGAATATGTAACCAGCAGGGAATGTCAGAGTATGCAAAATCCATTCCCTTAAAAAACAGCTGTTGTCACAACTCAGTATTAACTAGTTATTAAGCTTATGTCAGTCTATCAAAAGAAATGGACCTAATTTTAAAACACATACATGACATAAACAATAAAAATGGTCAATTCAGTGCCTTCTCTTCAGGCAGTTTAGATAACAGTTTTAAAGCAAAATGTATCCATCAGTTAATCGGTAAGGAAACAGAAGAGGACCCTTAACTAACTTGAAAAACAAAGGGTATGAGTCTTATGAGTGATTGACTACTAGCTTAACTACTTTTTGGAGCAGGATTACTCTACTGTGAAAATTGCAGGGACTTAATGTTTCCATATTCTCAACTGCACATCATTTAACCAAAGACTTGGTTAGAAACAAATAAAACAAATAAAGCAAATCATCATTAGCCCTTTTGCCCTGTACAGAATGAAGAAGAGTATGAAATGGGTCTATTCAAATAAATTAAAAGAACAGGCTGAAATTTTTTTCTGAATTACAGACTTTGGAATGAATTAAAATAACATACTGTGCATATTTATGTGGTCTGCGTCTCGCTCTGTCTCCATAGCAAATTTCGTCTGCTGTTGGCTTCTATGCAGGCAAAAACTACTTCATGTCCTAAACTGATGACACAAAGTTATTATTAAAAATGAGTCTCCTCTTTTCTCTAAGAGAAAGAACTTCAATTTTATTCTGTTTTTACTTGTTCTGATTTCTGAAAATTCCTATAATTGTGAAAAAAAATACCATGTGTTATTCCTATCTAAGCACACTGATAACAGTAACAGAAACCTTTTAAATGCCCTGCTCTCGTTACTGTTAATTGTGATGTACACAAAGCCCTACAAAACCTATGAATTCAGTGCATGTTTTATTTTTGCAATCATAGATATATGGTTAATACATTATATAGTTATGTATCTTCTATGGTATATAAATAATTTCTTTATTCCCTCCCCATTTCCCTCCCAGTATTCCCTGAAATAATCTGCTGTCATGAGACTTTGATTTCAATTTTAAGAACTCAGTAACAGGAGGGACTGCTTCACTGTGCTTGACAGACACCCAAAATCTTGAATGCTTGTTGTTGTAATAACTATTAATTACTTATTTAGATTTTCATGTAGTCCTATAGTTGCCCAATGAGGGTATTAACACTTGTAAATTTAAATGAGCTGTAAATACTAGATGCCTGGAGATTACAAGAGAAATCACCTGCTTGATAAGTATCTCTAGCCAATTAAGGCTAACACATAGACTAGCATTCTCAGTGTGGCCTTATTTCATGAAGAAACAAACATAACAGGGAATCTAGGTCACAGATAAGAAAACTGTCACTCTCCTAGGCAAAACAGCATTGTAAATATGTGATGTGATATGTCCAGCTGATGCGTTATGGTAAGAAATGTTTCTACAGAATGATCAGGCAACTGAGATTTAGCACTGAGTAATTAGCCTGACTGCTGGCATACCCTATGTTCTTTCCTTCATTGAATATGTTACGTAGTTAGAAACATACTTCACTTAACAGTGCCCGTTTACTTATGAACTGCTGTGTATCAGGAATTTTCTACAAAATATGGTTGCATCACTTAGAACAGGAACGTTATTTTCCCTATATTGGATCAGACTAAAGGCCCTTTTAGCCCCGCAGTCTAGTTTGAGCAGTGACCAACAGCAGATCCCTTGGGAAGAGCGTTAGAGCAGTGCAGTTACGAACCAATTGCTTCTAGCGATTTACAGTTAAGGAATTTCCTAAGCCACGAGTGGTTTTTTGTGTTTAATAGCTTCCAAATGTAATTTTATTTTTTTCCCCCCATAAGTCCTCCAGGAGTATTCAATCAGCATTCGGAGCATCTCATGGCAAGGCCCATGGCCTTGGCAATTTGAACTGTGATGTGTTGTGTGAAGAAATAATCCTTTTGTGTAGTTTGATACTGCCATTTGCTATCTTCATTCAGTGCCCTCTAGCTCAGGGCAGCACAGAACCATTCTTTATTATCTCTTTCATTCTTCTCATTATTTTATAAACCACTACAAAACCTTCCTCCAACTAGTTGCCTTTCAGGCTGAGGAGCGCTGGTCAAATTGTTGTTCTCTAGACAGTGTGGGATCTCAAAGCCTCCTCTGGCAACTGGGAGACAAAGGTAAGAAATTGCTCTGTTCTCAGCCAACAGGTACCTAGAGAGAAACAGAATGTCCCCCTTCCTTTTCCCTGAAAGAATTCAGCTTGTCACCTGTATGGTCATTGCTTGGTGGACAGAAAATTGATTATCATGCCAGGAATGAGAATTACCCTCTGACTTTTGAGATAAACTTAGAATTTACCCAAAGCAACAGTGAGGGCTGGGTCAGAAATGAACACAGAAGTGCCAGAATATTTAATGTAAATCATACCTGAACTTGTTCTTTTCAGAATCATTTCAATAGTTCCTTGTGACTTGTTTTTTTGTTTTGTTTTAATGGGTTTTTTGTTTGTTTTGGTTTGGGGTTTTTTTTTGTTTTTTTAAATAAAATCTTTAAAAATTAGAATGTACGATTGCATAACCATGACTGTTTGAAATCTTTATGTTGCACAAATGTTCTAAGCCTTTAAAAAACAGTGTAAGCAGATGGACAATAATTACTAGAAAGTCCCAAATATTTTCTTTTGCAAAAATTAGCAGGTTTGGTTATGGCTGTTGGAAATAATTGGCCTGAAAAGGAATCATCTGACACACTCATCAGAAGATACCAAAACACAAACAATAATTTTCTGAAAAGCAAACCTAACGAGCTACGTTTAATTGTTTCCTGCTGTTTATTTCAGCGTCATATAACCAATTCTTTCATTCTGTTCTTTGAAAATACTTCTTAATTTTCATTTTTTGCTCAACATTTAAACTTCAGACGAGCCATGAGCTACAGCTTCAGGAAACTGCACTAATACTGAATGACAAAGCCGGGGTGTCATCCCTTCTGTTTGTGCATTGCCTCAGCTATACTTCATCCATTAAAGTGCTGTGTTCATAAAGGAATATAGAGATTTCAGATCCAAGCCTTATCTGCTTTAACTCTGTTCCCCATTTCAGGCTCTACTGTATATGGTGGCTAACTGTTTTCTGAGAGGTTTAAACATCAAAATGATACTTAATGCCAAAAAAAATGGCCAATTTTAAGGAAGCAGAGAATCATCACAGGCTGCAAAAGCATGACTTATCACAAACAAGTCAGCCAGCCCCACCTGAGTTGCACTAGATTTTTCAACATTTGGCAAATTAGAAATTAGTATACACAGGAAGAAAAAGGATTTCAAAATGCTCGAAGAATAATCAGGCTCACATATCTGTTGGTACAGGGGTTTGTTTAATTATATCTTAAACACTAAGAGATGTGTAGCTTTAGAATTGCTTGTTCTTCCAAGGTTGTCAAAAGTTCAGAGTTGTTTAAATGAGCCAGTGTTCCTGCATTTTGTACTGAGATTGCCTACAGAAAATGCAACAGAAAACTATGCTTATTGTTCTCAAAACTGAAAAATAGGATGGGAAATTATTTGTAGCTGAGATTAGGAAAAGATGCTATGGGAATCTAACAGACAGAAGACTTGAGCCTTGCCTTCTGAAATTGGAAATAAAAGATTACAATACTACAAAAATGATACAGGAAAGAAAATGTACAGAAGTCCCCCACAGGAAAGTCATCATAACACCAATCTTCTGGTTTTGTGTGTCTTAAACACAGGGAATTTATTTGCAGGAGCAAAAAGAATATTCAAGATTACTATATATTATATGAAAATTAAGAGCCCATCACCACAGGATACTGTGGCAGTCTTAACTCCCACTTTTTATAGAGACACTTGCTCTGTGACTGCAAGGAAGTTTAGCCTTACAGGCTTAAACCTTAATTGCAATGTGGGTAAATAGGGGCAGGGAGATTTTTGAAGCTTGTAATGCTAAAATAGTTCAAAAAAAATTTAAACCATCTCTTTATTCTATATGGGCTATTGGAATTTAATGTTAATAAGGAACATGAAAAATGTCACTGGCTTAAACATATTCAAAAGTTTTCTGTGTTAACTTTCAGGAGAAGCCTTTTACTCACATTCACCTTGAATTCCATTTCTCAGGTATAGCTTCTGGTTTTGTTTCTCTTCTCTGTCTACAGATTAACATACCAGGGAAGTTGCACAGATCTTATTTGAGGTTGTCTTGTTTAGCTTTCCCATATTTCCCCCTAATTCTGTAAAAGCAAGAGAGGTGTTATGGTTAAAGAAGGTCCTAGTTCAACAAAGTTTTTACACTTAATATTAAAATACCTGAATAATCCCAGTTAGGTCAGGATAACCTTTCACAAAAATGCTCTGCATAGTCTAAATCCCTACCTTCTGGATTTTCCCTAACCTATTTAGGCTAAATTTAACATAATCTGTTATACTAAATTTAATACTCTGAATTTGTATTAGAATGTGAAGCGTTCTATGCAAAGAAAACAATATGTACTGAAAGAATGGGATTAAAATACTGGCGTCATGATGTGGTTTCACTAAATGTTGTTAGATGTATCAGTGACAAAACCTGCAAGAAGAAACACAGTAGCCTACAGGAGTACTCTGCTTTTTTGTGTGCAGATAGCACTTACCAGGCAACAGCGCTGGACTACAACATTATCAAGAAAATTATCCCTTTGAGTTCACGCAGACATTGTTTGCTATGTATGATACAGTTAGCAGGAAAATACAAGCACATAATCTAACCAGTAAAAGGTGTCTTTACACATTAGTATTTATTGCGTACTGTGACATCTAAAAAGGAGTCTAGGAAAAAGGACTGCGATAACTATCAGTAAGGTAATTCATAAATGCACGGCGGATTGCATGGTCTAAGGGTCTTAAGAATTTCCCTGGTGTTCCGGTTTAGTAAGTACGTGAAAGAGAAAAACAATTAGTGGCAAAGACATTAAACCCTATAGATTTCTGAATGGCAAATGAACGCCTGAAGTACAAAGCTTGCGAACAGCAGACAAAATGTTTTTCCTCTTCACTTAGTCCAAGGTTTTTTGGAAGCATGTTTTGTGAAGGCCTAGATGCTATTTGCAGAGACCAGAAGGAATGAATGGAAAGGTCAGTAATGTGCAGCAGCAATAGTTTCTTCTGAGAGCCTCCTGTTTTGGAGGACTCATTACTCTGCTCTCTCCAATCACAGTCTTTTAAATCAACCCATGTCAGCTGCGTGGCTGCCTTCCATACATTCTGGCTCTGTAGGAACAGGGGTTGGTTGACTTGCCAGAGACGTGAGCTGAAGTGTGGGAAGGTTTGTGTCCTATAAAATAATTCAGCTACGCCAGAGAAAAGCAATAGCCAAAATCAGAGGAGTCTGTATTTTTTTAAGTGAATAGAGCAGTGAAATACCTATTGGAGAGGCTAAGAGCCCTTTATAGCCTCATTCATACAGAACTGCAAGGCTGTGATATGGGAAGCTCTAGCCACAACAGCAGTGCTCCAAATGATATTGAGCTACCATCCTTATATGAAGTGAATATAACAGCTAAAATTAATCAACTCAAAAATATATTTTAATAATGAACCGAAAGCTCTGCAGTATCATTACCCTTCTATGTTTTATTAGAGGCTAAAGTGGAAAGGGTAGAACTGCCATAGTGATCTTGCATTGTCTTCCAATGTGCCTTCACTGTAGTATCTCAAGTATACCTTGCTCTTCAGTTTGCACTCAGTATGAATTTTGTCTTTGCAACCTTGGAAAATATAAAGTATATACATATATGAATTCTTAAAGCATTTGAAGAACAAAGCTTATGTACCTCCTGAACCACTTCACAAACTCGGAATTTTTTCAGAATACCAGAAGGAGATTTATAAATAAAAATAATTTACTTCAGAAAAACAGGCAATTCCTTCTACTCTTTACTAAGTCAGTCAGTTTTCTCAGCTAGAACTCTGTCAAGACTCTTTTAGGATGACATTTAACAAGAGAATTAGCTTCTCAAGTTAATAACTAGGGTCTGAACCTGACAGATATATTATACATTTCAGAGAAAAGTTTGTGTGCTCAGTACCTTTTAGGTTTGGTCCATCAAAAACTAGCCTAAGTTAGCTTAGGTTCCTGAAAGAAAACACTTTCAGAAGAGCATTCTAAACATAAGGAGAAAAAGATAATTTTGAGGACAGATGTCTAAAAAAACCCCAAAACCAGAAACAAAGATAGAGCAAAGGAAAAGAGACAAGGAAGCCTGAATTATTCAGAGGACTTCTTTTTTCCTCTAAAGACTTCCAAGAGTAAATTCAGTCTTCTACATTAGTAATCAATGTGACATCTGTTACTTTTTGGCTAAGAATATACAAAATCAGGACAGGAGAAAAAAAGTAGAGACAATAAGAAGAAACAGAATAAAAATATTCACAAAATATGTATCTAAGTTTGAAATAACAACATTGTGGAATAAATGAATAAAACACATTTCTTCTGTATTTTATAGGTGATGAGTGGATTATAACAAAGTATGCATAGAAAATACATTTAACATTTATAAACTGCCTAAAAGAATTTAGTCATGAGAAGAATTTTCTCATGAAAGTATAAAAATTACAGCATCGTTATTTTGAGTTAGTAACATAATAGTCAACTGTCCCATGAAACTCTGCTAGAAGACCAATTTCACCTTTTCTTAGTCTGCATCTCCTCATGCATGACCAAAAACTGGGAAAAAATGAATAAAACTTTGTTGCGTGCCAAGAAAAAGGAGATCATGATAAGATGAAAAAAATCTTATTTGCACTTATGTCCTTGCTTAAGATATAGGCCTAACTTCCCAGTAAGGAAGGATGAATGCAGTACCCATCTCAGCCTGACAGCCAGCAATTCTGAGTGGCTCAAACTGAACCATGGTTTACTGTAAAAGTATGTAATGGCAGTGAGCATCTAATGTCTGTCTCACTTTACAATGAAATGGAATACCTGAACGGCTTCCCTAACCTGAGCAGAGCCAAACTTCTGCCTGCAAATCCTTACCTCTGCATGGATTTCCACTGACATCATTGGACTGCATAGGTAATTGTCCATGCAAACAGATTTATCTGCAAGTTATGGGCCAGAGTTTGTGTCTGCTAGGTTGTCTGGTTTGCTCTATTCATCTGGGAGTCTTTTCAGTTTTGTATATTAAACTTTGCTGCTCAGCTCCCAGAAATTTTCCCTTCTCATTCCTCTCTCCAACTGACTGCTGAATTCTTGGGATGGAAAATGCCAGAGAGAACAAGATTTTCTGACAGTCACACTTTGTGAAGCAAGACTTTGGCCTTATCCTATGCCCACTGAAATCTTGTGACATATATAAAGGAAGACAAATACATAAACACAAAGAACTAAATTCAGATTTAGACTTAAAAAAAAAAAAAAATGAAGAGAGATGATAATCACTACAAAGGCTGTTTCAATACCTAGGTTTCACCATCTCTGTTAAAAGGCAGCCCTGAAAGAAATTCTAGTCCCGTTGTTCCTTCCTGTGTTTCTAGTAAAGCAGTAAATCAGAATGTGCTACTTGGAAAGTTAGTTATAGAAGTCCAGGTTATTTGATGGCATTTACAGAGATGTGGCTCATACTTAAATTATATACTGTATTTAAGTACTTAGAGATTCATGCGATGATACATGATAATTATAAGCAGTATTAAAAGAAAATGGTATTTTAAAACAATAATTCATTATGATTTTCATAAATTTGGAAAATAGTCTCCTAAACGACAAAATAATGTATCAAGAAACCTTGTATTTCATTTATGCTTAAAAAAAAGTGCAACCAAAAAAACCCATTAACAGCCACTCTTCAGTCATGCTTCCTTCTATTACTTGCTGATAGAGTGTCCTAATGATAGAAGAGAGAATAGAAATGTTTGCCTTTGAAGATTTGACCAGTTTTACATTCCTGAGTATTTTGCATTTGATCCTGATTTATGATTTCGGAGGGTAGGATGCTTCCAAAGTATTTTCTTTGAGTGCTTCATTTCTGCTCTAGTAGAATATCACCACAGAGTGCTTCTGGTTTCTCACTGACACTGATAATTAAAAGTAGGAAATTAATGAACAGTAAAACTAATGATACATTTCCATTATGGCTGTACGTCTAGAGAGAGAGAGAAAAAAACCACTAGGAGATAACCAGAATCTGGTACTGAAAGCCACTTCTGTTGCACAGATCCTTGCACGTTCCTTGGATAAATACCCGGGTCAATCCAAATACTTGCCTGGAAGCTATGACACTTTTATCATTCGTGGAGACCCTGACCGATTCTTCACAACAGCTTAAGTGTTATGTTGAGTAGACCACTCTGAAGCAGAAAGGGCTACTGTGTAAGAGCTGAAGTTCACCTCTTAGAGATAAAGCAAAGAGTACTTACATGTCTTCATGCTCTGGACAGATTCCAGAGTGTTCTGGGTGTGTGACTAAATGAGGTTCATGCTCCCTGTGGCTGTACTGCCAAGGGCTGCTAAAGTAATGTATGCCTGCCCTGGTAGTGCTCTCCTTCTGGCATAAACCTAGGTGACTGCTCTTCTGCAAGTGCTGCTGTTTCTGTCTCGCTTCCATTTGGCCTACATGTTATAGAGACTCAGCTTGCCAGATTACAACTCTATGCTGTAAAAGTGTGTTTTTCACATTTAGGTTGCTTGGCCAAATGTGTCTGTCATTCTCCAATCATGATAACTGTTAAAGGTTAAAAAACCAGAGAATAGAGCTAATGGTTATTTTGGCTGATGTAAGAGCTTTCCTATACCTCTGAAATGGTCACTTTTAATAGCAAAAAAGCAATAAGAGATGCAGTGACTGAGAAATCACGTGTAGAGGTGGACTTAAGCCACAGGATTCACGCCTGTACTATATTTTGGTTCCTTCCCATACAAATTTGAGAATATTTAGTTCTGTGATTCAGCTCATGAAGCAGAGGAGAGCCACAACTTTCAGTTCACAACACAACAGTCTACATGAAGATGAAAACTAGAGCTTGATCTCTTCTCCTTTGCAGTGAAAAGGCTTAATGCAAATTAAAGTGGTGCTGCTAAGCATGAAGGCTGAAGTTAATGTTCACATCTGTCCATTCCCACTTAGGTGGAAGTGAAAAACTGCCTCAGAACATCAGATCTGACAGAACTATGTTGTCATGAGGCAGCTCTGTTAAAGCAGCAGCTCTAGCTTCAGCCTGGTTTCTCCTCATGTTTACTTCTGATGTAAATTGGGGGTGAAGTGACAACTGAAAACAGAGTAATATGAAATCTTAACAGAAAGGTGTTATATTTGTTTGGGATATTCTCAGAAAAAAGAATGTTTTTAAAGTAATGGAACTTCAGACTATTCTTTTTTTTCTTCCCAGATGCCTATTTTCACTAAGATACTTTAAAATTGTTGCTTTGTCTTTGCTCATCTTCCATCTTGCTTCAGAGAAATTTTATAGGGCTGCCTAGAGCCAAACATAAGTCAAGAAGCCTCATTTCAAAGTGTCACTGTAATACCAAGGGAGACTAGCTATTGCAAGAAAGTACAGTTGTTAGTGTGTATTAAAAAAAAAAGACAGATTCTCAGAGAAAATTTTAAATTGGGTTTCAATGGATATAAGCTCTGAGTATTTAGGACATGAAGCCCTTCTGGTTTCACTCGAATTTGACCACCTAAATAGGATGGAAGTACTGAAAGGATGCAAATCAAAGCCCTTTTTATTCCTTTTTCAACTACTTATTGAGAAAAGATAGAGTGAAAAAGAACACACACATGCATCTGTTCAAGTGCTAGAAGGAATGACTTGTGTGACACGTTTGGGAAGTGAAAATGAGAGAGAAGCTTGATCACAGTGTCCAAATACACCAGTATATACACCAAAAATCCACAACTGAACAAAATTACTGAGACAATATAACTGTAAGCATCATATTGTGTAAATAGGCAAGAGAAAAAGAAGAAGAACACAGAGAGGAAGGAAGAACATTTAGTCACACTTAGACACTAAGTACACTTAGACAATAGCCTAAATTAAATGGTAGCTATACATGTTTTACACCTATAAACCCTTACATAATAAAGAAGTACACTTAAAATTATTTAGTAAAATTGACTTTTGTTCCAAGTAGAAAGCTATGAAATATTTAAATGTAAACAAATAAGATATTATTCTGATTTATTAAAAGTTTGCAGATTGTGAGAATGAACCTGTCTCCTACATGGCAGCTTTGAAACACATACTTACAACAGAAAGACCTCACTTCAAGAGGAATAAATAATGAAAAAACCTAAACAGATTTAAAATATTATTAGTTCCAGGAATAAATACAAGAATTTTATTTTGTGCCCCTGACGAGATCTTTTCCGAACTAATACATAAAAAGAAGTGGTGTTCTCATGACTTGATTTACCTAACGCAGACTTCAGAAAAAAGAAAATCTAGCAAGAACATCAAAAAAGCAGAAACAGAACATACATTGCTTGAGGGAAATGAGTTGATGCTGTAACTCAGATCAAGTAACATAAAGAGCTACAAAGGACCTAGGCAGTCACTTCTCTCACTGCTGGGTAAGAAAAACTCTCAGTAAAACTGTTTGTATCTTGCAGTGGGTAATCTTTTTTTGAATCTTTTTTTTTACATAAATTTAACTTCAGCCACTCATAAAAGATTTCATTAGTGTCCATGGACACCAGTGAGGCCAAAATTGGACAAAAGGCATAGTGTGCAAACAAAAAACATGTAAGAGCTTAAGAGCTGTAGCAAACAAATTACTATAATTGAGTTTCAATGGCAGTATCATTTACAGAAAGGATTGCTTTATATGGACTGCATCAATATTTCTTTTAAAGCAAACAATTTTTTCTGAAAACCAAATTCACTCACAAAGCTCTATCTCTTTATTAAGACTGATTTGGGCTATTGCCATTTTAAATGCCTGACAGGTGGATCATAACAATTTTAATGCTTTTGTTTTAAATAATAACTTATATAATTTAAGATGCTATTGCAGTGACTTAATGTTCTTTCTATAAATGTTATATACATAGTGCATTACTTTTTCAGATCTACTATGCAGAGAGGACTACAAATAAAAAAAACATTTTATGGTAATGGACATTAGTCTCTCAGCAAAGGTTTCCTACTTGTACAAATGGCAAAGTTGTGGAGACTGTAGTAGGAATAAACCAAGAACCTTTGGTGTATAATGATGCTGATGAAAGCACTGAAAAGGCCCAAGGCAACCAATGGAAAAAGTTTCTCCCTGAAGAGATAAAAACGAGTCCTTTCAGGCTGATAAGGAAATGTTAATCACAACTACAATGGCCTACCTAACACTTACAGCTTTCCTTGAGCTTTAAAAAATAAACCTGTATGAACAGAAGTCAAAAGTGTTCCCCAGCAGTATCTATGTGTACTCCTGCACGCATGTTCCATATAGCGATAGGTAACTCTTTGGCCTTGTTTAAATTACCACAACTATTAAAACTGGAAAGTTCTCAACTTCCAAGAACGTGTTATACATGCTCTGAGAGCGTGTACTGCATGGGGCTGCCTTGTGTTTAGTTGTTCAGCTGTCTTAGTTCTTGGATCAAAATCAAGTCCGGGTAGAAAATAGGCTCTGATTTACCAGATAAAGGCAGTTCTGGACATGCATGCGAGCAATGCCCTGGGTACATAAGGAATTATAATGTCAAACAAGAAGGTACCTACATGATAGCTGATTTTTTAATAGAGCTTTGGTCTTACACTGCTCAGTTTACCTTGGCCTTTCTTGGGGTGCTCAGCACTACTTACGGTAAGACTTACATTTTAATGCATATGACTGTGAGCCATCAGCACAGTCAGTCAAGCAATGCTTGAAAAAAGTATAGCACCAGGAGAAGTAGCAGCAACTTGAATTTCTGGCACTGTTTCTATTTAGCTGATTTGGTGAAAGTTTGGCCTCCTCAGGTCCTGCCAGCCAGCAGGATTCAGTACCCCAAAGTCTCCCATCCTCCTGGCAGCAGCAGGCAGGTACTGCACAACTGTTCCTAATGGATAAGTATTTCCTTCCTATTTCATACAAAACTCTCATTTTTCAATCTGAGCACTAGAAAATTAATTGCATCACCGTCTGTTACAGGGTCATACAGGTTTCCGACATTTTTGCATGCTTTTTCAAATGTCTTCTAAATTCTGCTTGCAATTTTAAAAGTAATATTAGATATATGAGCATATATAATACACAAATGAAAGAGACAAAACAATCTATGTTTATTAGATGATTTTTTAGAAATTTTCATGTGCTATTATCATATGACTCTGAAAGAACTCTTGCGCATACTCCAAATAACTTATGCAGCTGGAACGCATGAACAGAGGAAAGTCCAGTGTCATGCTTAAGGGTTACTCATACTCAGAGCTGACCTTGCAGTGAAGTTGAAAAACAAAGTTTCTCTTAGAACAGACCTCATATAAATCATACAAACCTCTCAAACTCTGTTACAAGAGTTGCTTGTTCAGGAAGCTAAAGTGTTTATTTAAAGCTGCATGCACATACATGAAAAATTCAGACCATAATAAGATACCCTGCTTTATATCCTGCTTTGCTAATCAGTTATCTATGTTGGATAAAAATAAGTGTTGATTTACTTGTTGAACTTTGCTTAAGACATTCCAGACTGAAGCTAATACCACAACTAATACAAAATATGAAAGGCAAACCTAACAGACTTTTAAAAAAAGTGTTCAAGACTGCATTTGCTTCTCAAAATGATTCATGCAGAAAGTAGTATGATTCTTGAACCATGTTTTTACTACTCCTAGCCAAATCAACAATTTGCATTACTTCCAGTGTTCAGCATGTGAAGCAGAGCACAGATGTAAGCCTGTCAGCTTTTCCAGTGCAACACACAAATATTTTCCTTCCAAAGAGAACTAGGTTCTTGACTCTGTCTTAGTAAGCAGACGTTATTCATTATAACACAACACAGCTGTAATTCAGATTTCGTTTACATTACTTTCTTTCAATGAGTCAAGCTGTACATTTAGATGAACAGAATACCAAGTCCAGAATATGTTTTATGGAAAAGAAAGGAAAATTACTCATGTTACGGGGTTCAAAGGATTACAGAGGTGGCTTTCTCAGCATGCCTAACCTAACTGCACTTCATTTAAAGAAACTAATAATACTGTTTATGTATATGTCTAACACTGTCATGGCATACTGATTATAATGTTGAAAATTTAAGTGTGCTACCCCATACAACCTTTACTATCACTGTGCAAATGCAAGGCTATTTCCTTTCTCTTGCCTCAAGAACATGGAATATACTGGGTAGGGAACGATTTTGGTTTTGCTTCTTTTGCCAAAGCCTTATAATAATGATGGATAAAATGCAAACAACAGCAGAATTAGTAGTTAAATAAGTATAAAAGCTAAATCAATCTTTGCCTATTAGATAAAATTCTCTATATCCATCAGAACATTTGGGACAGGTTTATTAATGTTTTTAGTACCTCCTGTTACTTCTACAACATGTGTTGATATGATATGGTGGGTTCAAGATACTTTTTAGTGGTCTTTGAAGAAAACTGGAGCTTCAGCTCTATTAAAGTCAAAGTAAACACCCCTACCCCCTGCTATTATTTGGTTTTGATTCAGTCTGCATTTAATCAGTGTCTTCTTGAAGTAAAAGACCTTAAGTTGGAAAATCTGAATGAATTAATGAGGATTTGCCCTATTTGTTTTGTGCCTAACATGACATCAGTATGTAACATTAAATAACACAGATAGATCTTAACTTTCAGTGATTTTTATAATGCTTCTGTGCTTCTACATGCAAGTATCAGAGGATCAACTTTAAAATAATGAAAGACATAAAAGGAATAGGGGTTTGAAAACTGCTTCAAAAACAGTTCTGAGAAGGTAGACTACAGAACCCAACATCAACATTAAAACATGCACAATGGGGAGTGATGGACATTATCTAAACCTAGAGCCTCAAGGCTCAAGATACTGCATATCATCTGCAAAACAGCAACCATCACAGCTGGTTAAGACTATCTGAGAGTCTTTCTGGTATGAAAAACACTTACTACTTTCAGCAGGGAATTTGGAGGTGAGGACCAGGCAGCCTCAGCTTTGCTGTACTCCCAAAAGCACATTGCTGTTGCTTGCCCTCCACCTCCTTCCACTACTGAAGGTGGCAGGTCTAGGTCTAAGCTGCCCCCAAAGCATATTCTTGCCCTCCAGCACAATCAGGGCTCCCACAGTGCACAAAGCTCTCTGTGACATGGACACAGTACCATGGCAAACTTCCCTATGATTCAAGACAAAATGCAATTTTCATTCTATTTCATGCAGTACATATTCATGCACTTTCAGAAGGGGATGGAGGCCCAGAACAGGCCAGAGCAGGTTGCAAAGCGAGCTCCACAAACATCGTACTGTACTGGCTTGAAGAACAAAAAGAAGGGGTTTTGGCTGAACAAAGGCTAGGCAGTGTCAACTTTTCCATAGTACACCAGGCATCTCTCAGACTCAGTAGCTATAGTATAGCAGCTATACTCAGGCTGTAACAGCCTCTCCCCCTGGTCTGGTAGACACCTATTAGGAAATGCAACCCCAAGGTCAAGCAGTTCCACCTAAGTATCAAAGATGCTTCATTTAAACCAAGGGGCATAGAAGTACACTTTTAATCTCCTTATGCCAAGGACTGTAGCTGCAGGCTAAGAAATTTGAGTGATGCTTCAGAATTGTTCTGAAAAGTGAAAACCTGCCACAGGTTATCACCTTCAACTGCATACAAATGTGAGCAATGTGTACAATGCAACAGGTGTTCCTTCAGCTGTTCCAGGTGAGGGAAAGACAGGATTTAACCAAGTATGCATTACACCCGGAGGCTGAAGATGCTGTGGCTCATCTCAAGCATAGCACTTGCCACAAATGTGAAGGCTCACTATTAATCTCAGGAGGGACTCAGATGACTCATACTATCAGCAAAGATGTGGAAAGTGTGTAAGATAATGGTAATGCCATACAGTATTTAGGAGAGACAGGAACTCAGACAAGGTGAAGCACCTGGGTTAAAAATCCATATGGTATGATAACTATAGATCAGTGAACTATAAGCTGAACTTCCAACTGAAACCCAATTCACAAATGCATGAGAATGGAAAAAATAACCAAACCCATAATTAAAATACTCCAAGTTCCACAATAAAATAGGTCAATTAACAAATTTATTGCTTCTGCAAAAAATATTTAATATATTCTTTAAAGAGATCTATCCATTTTCAGTTTCAGAGGCACTCTGCCCTAGAGTATTTCAATATTACTTTAATAGCCTTAATATAAAGTTATGGTTATCTAAACAGATGCAGTTACCCATAAGCTGCTAAAACTGACTGTATGAAGTCCCTACATTTTGTCTTAACTAAGCAAAAGAAAGTTAAACTCTTCAAGACAAAGGATTTTTACATTAAAATTGCTTATTTGAATAATGCTCAACACCAGGTCTGTGGAATTCAGTCATATATATTTAGCTTAAATATCTGTAAAACAAATCCTGCCCAGCAAAACCCTGTATGAATACCCCTCAGGAGCTCAAATAGACTATCCATCCCATCTCCACTTGGACCTTAATTTTAATTTAAAAATTCAGAAAATGAGGAGCTAACAAAGAAGGGTCATAACTAGGACAACCAACCTAAATCACACCCAAAGTCATTGCACAAAGTGTGCTATCCTTTGAAATCGTTAGAAAGAGTATTTAAGAGTTATATTTTTACATACTAAAATGGAACCTGTAAACACTCAAGGTTATTTTCAGAGGAAAGATTTGATGTGACATTACTCTTTGGTCTTTCCTGGCACATATTTTGTAATGTAAGCCTATAACCCAGCCTCACAGACTGGCAAGCAAATGTTAAGCATGCTGTTACCTTTTAGGATTTAATCTCACATGGCCTCATAGAAAGGATTTTTCCTCCTCTATATCTCAGGACTGTTTATCTTTTCTCAGGCAGCTTCTGCAAACATAAAATTGTGATGGCAGAAGTTGTTCCAAACTTAGATTGTGTTTACTTTTCATTCTGCAACTAATCAGTCTATGGATTAGTCACAAACTGTAGGGGATCTTCCCTCATTCTAGAAATCTTCATGTTCAGGAAGCTTTTTGGAGGTTTTTTAATTCTAAAAATTAAACAGGCTTAACATTTCTCTATTTTCATTTACTGAAATAATTTGGGTTAAGTGGTAACCATCTGACTTTTTGTGTAACATAAGCTTTACATTTCATTCATGAAGATGTATTGCCCTCCTGTTATACCCTTGCAGAAATTGTACATTTGGCCAATGGGCCACAACTAAACATTATATCCAAGATATGAAAATATGGGGAAGAAAGGGTTTCAATCACACAATGAAACTGCTGTTTTGGATCAGAACTCTGAATATTCAGACTTCCATCTCCCATAGTAGCTGGCATCACTTGCTTCCAAGGAAAGCATAAAACATTCTTGCAGAGCAGCTACAGAATTACAAACCATAAAATTAATCTTTCTTCCTGATCTATCATCACCAAAGCTTTGTTTATATACAACTGTATATAATTCCTTCAAAACTTTGTTTCTTTTGTGCTGTACTGCAAATGTTTTGATATCTGTAATTTGCTTCTGTGAAAACTATGATTTTGCAGTATGAATTTTTATTGAAGTTTGGAGTATTCTGGGAAGCAAATAACAATTTTAAATTCAGCATCTTGGAAAAGCCATTAGTGGCTTTTCCTGCATGTCATGCATATATAGCTTAACAGCAAGGATGTGGGTGCTCCTAACTTCCATTTCAAGCACTGCTTGTCACTACATTAAGCAAGACAATTCATTCACCAAGAAGAATGTTTAGAGCATGCATTTAACACTACAAAAGGTAAACATATTAATTTTTGTAAATATATCAGACAATTCTCAATTACAATGTAACATTTATCAACCCTCTAAAATTCCCAGGTCTTCTCTCAACTGCTTCTCTTCTATTACAATAAGCAGAGCAAACATGTTGGTTTTAACTCCACTCTATCCACCTCAGTTATAATGCCACTGCCTTCAGCGTGCACTCCAGAGAGGGCTCTGTCCTGTCACTTGCACAAAAGATGTTAGGCTCCACAATGTAATAGTTTCTCCAGTTACATGTAAAAACTTTAATTTCCTCAGACTTCTTATTCCGTAACAGAGAAAAATACTGTTGCAATACTCTTTTACACAGACATGGTGGAGAACAGTGAATAAATTCTGCATACAAGTATGTCAAGCAAAACAAAATTTGATGAAAGCAAATTCAATTCTTTCAAATTCAGGCACATTAAACCAGGTGAAATTTTACATACCACAGGAAAGGATGAAAAAGAAATAAAAATTAACTAGTCGAAGAGTACAGCAGTGCATATCTACCTCCATATGTAACAGCACAACACACTGACTGAACTAATTTACTTTTGGAGTTAACCATCCCAAGGAACCTATGGAGGCTATCAGAATTACACACCTGCATGCTTCAAGCCAATTCCTGACCTAAAAGTTGTACCATCAATTTTGTCATAGAAACATTTGGGCCAAGGACTCACTTAGCAGGCAGGTAATTTGATAGTAAAGAAAGGAACAGGTGTAATAGTCACTGCAGAATATCCTCTCACAGAACTGCAGACCTCAAAGACGAACCACCCTGAGTTCCAGATACTCATTTTGGGTCTGATAAGAATCAGTCCCACTGGTACCCTACTGCTTAAAATTGTTGAAAGCTACAGAAATGTACGGACAGACATATATTCCTAAAGCTGCACAGCACACTGAGAACTTGACATCTTTGTGGATTGTATTTCAAACCATTGCAATTCTAATGGACATTCCTTCATTCAGAAAGCAATCTGAATAATCTGAAGCAGTTAAGAGATAGGTATTAAGGGAAAAGGATGACTCACTGCAATGGCATAATGGTTAGCTACAGTATTTTTGAAAGTCAGAAGCTCTTAGCTTTTCTTTCAACATAAACATATGGGATAAAATATAACAAGTTTGGTTTTACTCTTGTGAAGTCACTGATTCTCTCTTTAAAAATATTTTTCTATAGAGTGTCATGTTTCTTTGTTCACATGTTGTGGCTTTTCTTTGATTGGGTCATTTTTCTTCATTTTGTTTTCTATCAAATTCAGCTTTTTTCTCATTAATGCAAAAACTATAAACATCCTCTCTGCTGATGTTCTAACCTGGGCCCTACTTATTCCAACGCTTCTTTCTTTGCCAAACTGTTTAGGCTAAAATGGAGTTGTAAGGAAAGAGTCTGGAGAAGCAGGGAATACATGTAGAAGCACACCAGAAGGGAAGTGTCCCAATGACAGGTCATCCAGTCTATGCTTTTATTACAGTATCCTTGAGAGGCAGTCAGTATGCATCATGTAGTGACTGAAGAGAAGCAGGCTCCATTCCTCTTCCTCCCCTAGTAATTCTTAGGGATATTAAATCCAAGATGCTTCTTCCCTTATTTCCTGCTGTTTAATATTCACACTCTCTCTTCTGAATCTCTCAAAACACTCTTTCTTAATAAAAAACTCTTCTGCACTTCTCACTAAAAATTTATGCAAAAGTGTTCAGCTGGATCTTGTGTTTTTGCCCTTGGTTTCCCTGTACTTCAGAGTGAAACATCTCATTGCATGTACTACACAAGTGTGAACAGCACTCACCTGTCTGGCCTGACAGAAAGCTTCTAATCTAAGCGGTTTTGGATCCCCACTCACAATATTTTGGTGATTATTGCTTCCTTTTTTTCTTTAGTGGACTTGTTCTTCTTAGAATCCAGAGATTATGTATTTATCCACATATTTTGCAGTGAACTATGATTGCTGCTGCAGTATGCACAGCATGCATAGCATGTTAAATCAAGGAGGTCATGAGAACTTTCATCTCTTAAAGGAAAACAGATGAATTCTGAAGAGTGTTTCTGCTTTGCCATGTGAAACAAATTGTTTTTCTCAACAACTCTAGGAAATTATTTTAACGATTAAACCAGAAAAATTTGCAGAGGCTTTTTTACCAATTTTACCTTAACAGTCTCCAAATTTAACTAACAAAAAAATGGAGACACTGATAGACCTCTTGAAAGCTAATTTTATCCAATAGTTACATAATACCACTTTCAGAGTTGAACTGAAACATATAAATGGAATCAGTCACCCACACTGGCTGATGGGCTAATTCCACTGACCTCAAGGGAATATAATATGAGAAGATTAATTTCCTCTTCTAAAAAGGTAGATACTGTCCTTTACATGTGATTTTTTTTCTTGGTGAAAGAGTTTGAATATATTTCTATTAATAAATTATGGCCTCACAGAAGCACTAGTTTTGATGTAAAAGAAAGAAAAACAGAGTCTTCAGAGAAAGATAAATGTTTATACTGCAGAAGAGTTGCATGTCTGGTACAGTAGCACTTTCCTATCAGTATGAGACATTGTTAAATTGATGCTTCATTCTCATCAGGCATTTTTGTTCCTTCCCATATCCCCTCCTCCTTGGCTTTGTCTTTTAGAAACTATAGGTACGTTTCACATTTTAAGACCATATTATGATATCCAAAACTGACAGGATTTAAACATAAATTTTCTATATAACTATGCCCTCAACATAATATCAATTATTTCTAATTTTACATTTGTAAAATAAAATCATTGCTCATGACATTTTTTTTTTTTTTTCTCCAGAGGAACCTTTCAAGTGAAGTAGATTTTTATGGTTAATATGAATGAATGGGAATATTCATGGTCCCTAAAACTGGCTGTGGAACAGCCCCTACTGCAAAATGAGAATTAGAATGCATGATTGCATTAACCAAGAGTTCCCACTTAGCCTTGTTTCGCCCTGCCTATTTTAGGACTTAACTATCTTTACAGCTGTTTAAAAATAAACACTGCTTGTTTTCTATGATAGAGAGAAATAAAGTAACCCAGAATAAAAGAATAATAATAAAAAACTCTGGACAATTTGGATTTAAATGTGTAACACTGGCATACCAACATCTGCACAGTTGGTTTTGCTTTTCCAGATTTGAACTTGTGTGCTGGAGAATCATATCTGTGTAGCATCTCACACACAAATAAAAGCCTCCATTTCATCAGAGCAATGAAAATCATACCAGGTAGGATAAAAACAAACAACTGTCTATTAGATCTTTTGCGTTCTGGATTTGTATTTATGTAGAGTGGTGGTTGCTTATTGTACTTGTAGATATTTATGTGATTCATACTGCCCAGTAGATGGTTGGGATTTAATTTTTCTTTTCGTTCATTTAGTTTCTAAGCATCACCGGCTGCATTCTCATAAGCTTTTGTGATTAAAGACACTAGGACGAGTCTTCAGTTTTGCTGAAGTACTTTGCTTTCTTTGCATACATATGGCTGTTTTGGCCCACTCTTTCCATTCAAGGCTGTTATAGACCATTTAGACTCTACATTGTTTTATTCTAGTTTCGTTATGAAAAATTTAATGGTCTGTCATTGTTACTATAATTTTCTTTTACTAATTATGTGATTTTTTTTTTTTTTTTGGTAGCAATGTGTAATTATGAGCATGAGAAGATTGCTGTATATCCAAACACCTGTAGATAGACAGCCATGACTATGTGAGGGGATGAAGCCCTGAATTCCAAAGATGTGTACCATAACAAATAAAATGGAGACAGGGGTTTTAAACATCTCATTTTCTTTGTTTCATGCTTGCACAGCACTTGTGTATAATGGTAATATAAATCATGCTAATGCATATGTATGTGTAAGACCAGTTGTTTGGAAATATTCAAAATTCCTAATGGTTGATTATCTGAAATGAGCTCATCACAAAACTACTTCAGCTGCTTTTGGCTTAGGCAGAAATGATCCAGAGCGCTGACTAATACATGGCTTAGTTAAGATAGTTCTGAAAAGACAGTAATTAGCAGCAGCACCAATGCTTTGTTCTTAGTTGGATTTAATGGCTTCCAGCCATTGCTAGGTACAAGATGAACTCTTCTAAGCTTGGAAACAGCTATGCTCTGCTTCTTTGCATGGATGTCACAGTCCCATCACATTTGCATTATTTGTCCTTTCTTGGGTGCCAAATAAATGGAATTTCTGACTCATCTTTACACAATACCTTCCCCCAGCTGTCTTTCATGAAACTTCTCAGAAGATCTGTGTATGTTTGCTTTGAAATCATTATTTCCTTCTAAACTCCCATTAGACTTTCCTTCAGGTCAATGTATCATAACTTTCATTATTGTAGAACCTGTGCCAGTTTGATCATCCTCTTTAGAAAAATCATGTTGTTGTACATTTCTTTGACCATTTTTACAAACTTAAATAGTGGTAAGTTTTGAAAACTTGACTCATTCCTCCACTCTTGCACCTATCTTTTGATGAACCTGCATAACAGGTTTCTACAGATTGTCATTCTAGCATTATTTACTGAGTTTTACATTTACTCTCCCTTCCTTCTGTATTTGTCTCCCCTCCTCAGCACTCTCTGTAGTCTATATCTGTAGAGAGGTTGTGATGCCTGTCAATCTCTTGTATGATACAAGTTCTTAAACACAGGGCAATGACATTAGCTCATTTTAAAGTTTTTTGGGAAAGGTAAAAATTTTGGTTTATTTTAATCACATCTGATGAATTCTGAGACGGGATTGAAGAGTTTCACTGAGTGACACAGACACATACAGAAGATTAAGTCTACAGGCACCTGTATCTATCTATTTTCTGACTGCTGTCCTGCTCGTGGCTTCATGGTCCTGCTGCCTCTCAACTCTCTGGATCCTTGCTGACAAGGTGCAAGTCTTTCTTGACTAAGAACAAAATCCAACTAGCTTGTGAGAAATCTCAGAGGATGGATTTCTTGGAAATAGGGATAAGAGCAGAAGCACAGCAGCCAGCAGTCAGACTGACCTAGCTTTAAAAAAACTTGCATTTTATATGTGGAGAGGCTGAGTGAGTTCAGCAGCAAGTTGACTGTCAGCTAGAAGTAAACCATCACCTATCCACAATGTGAGCACATCTTGTGGGTGCTCCATGTCTACCTCTGTATAAAATTTAGAGTGGCTCAGTTTAAATAAGTCACTCATGGTTTTTAATTTATATTTCTTAAACTAATGTGCCCTGTATCCCATAAATATTTCTCCTACCATTTATAATGTGTCGCAACAAAACTCTTCAGAAAAAATGTTAAGCAAGAGAAGATTTTGCTGCTTGTGGTATTTGCAATCTACGCTGACTTTAATGACATTGTGTTGTTAGCAACATTTGAGTTATGTAAAGAATGCATTTCTGCATCTCATGCTTCCTTGTTGGAATCTATTACAAGCAGCCAGTGGACACAAAAAGCACTTTCTCTTGACCACGGAACCAATACTGTTGAGGGAATATTATAGGTAGCCAATTCCAGGGCTGGATTATTCTCATCAGTACATTAATCAGCTTTTTTTTTTTCATTCTTTAAATATCCCAGATCATGATCTTTCCCTCACTTTCTGATGACTATTCCACCATCACAAAAACAACCCAAACTGTGCTTTAAAAGGCTATAAAAATCAGTTTGCCATTTGTAACATTTGTATTTGATTCCTGAGATCGAATCATTGATTGAGCATGAATGCACACAACACTTCCATAGCACCCATTTTACTCTCGAAGCAACCAGAAAAGAACTTACAGGTTATGTTTTCTGGCTGACCTTGTGAAAATTAAAAGTTTAGCCCATTTCTACTCTTGTCTTTCCTTTGACAAACTACATTCCAAGAAGCATAACAATGCTGTGATAACTAAGGAAGCAATCAAGAAAGCATAGTAGAATTATTCAAAACAAGCAAAACCAAACTAACCTGGAAATGAAGCTAATACTAAAGAAACTTTTATTTCATGCAGCTGTGTTATAGTAGAGGATCATAAGTTTTAATTGATGTGCTTCTCTCTACTGTTGTAAAAAAAACATTGTGCATAAACACCAACTTTGTCAAACATCTCAAATCTATAAACATAAACATATAAAACACCATAAACATATAAAATGAACTTGATTAATGTCAAACATGTACATTGCATTTTGTTGACAGTCTTCCAATTTTTTTTTTCCTACAAGATTTTCTCTTAGAACAAGGAAGCTTTTTCTAAGCAAAAACCTCTTTTGCATCTAAGTTTTTCTCCCATACCAAGTTAAAACAAAACCCAAAACAACAACAAAAAACCCCAGGAGTCCACATCTAAAGTCAGGTTTAAAGGTCAGTTTAGTACCCATTCCCCTCTGTGATGCTCCTCACAATGCAAGTTGAATGAAACACTGATGCTTCGGTTTCTAAAGGCTGTCTGGAGCTATTTTTCTCTTATTTCACACTACGTCTATGTGAAATTTTCTTTGCATTTTGAAATCAAAAGGCCTGACTAAATCCAAAGAAAAATCTATCAGAATAACTGTTGCAGCAAGGCACACCATTACTGTGCTGCCCTTTGCAAAACTGAAGCTGGCTGTGCTGACCACTAGAGCACATTAGCAGGCAGATCTCTGTGATGTGGAAGCAAGTTCAACTTCACTGCTCCCACCCCCAACCTCAGCACAGTCAGGACAAAATGCAGGAGAGTGCCAGCAACCCACTGCAAACCCTCATAGGGTGTTGCCCATGTCACAGATCTTCCCACTTCCCTGGCAAAGCTGTAGAAGGGTCAGTTTCTTTTGTGCGTGGCAAGGAGAAAGTGGGTGGCCAAAGGTTAGAATCCAAAGTAGTTTTAAGTGTTTTGCCTGGCAAAGGTTAGGCAGCTGTGCTCATATAGACATCTTCCTCAGTTAATAGGGCTTCTTTTTCTGCTTTTATTTTTTTTCCCGATGAGCTGAAACAGTGTCTTACAATATCAGTTTTCATCATCCAGCCTTAGTAGGATGAATTCAAAGACCAGCTGCCAGCAGTTTTACTTCGTTCTGGCCCACACCTAATCACTTTTTCATACCAATCTGCAAGAAATATTTCAGCCAAGAACTTCAGGCCCAAACCTCTTGCCTTGAGCTACTTCAAAGGTGATTTATGCTTGTGTTTACACAATGGCTTCTACAAAAAAGTTATGTTCCCTAACGTTATTGTTCTTTGAAAATGCATTCCAGCCTGCTTCACTTTTGCACTGAATTTCAACGGACTGATAAGTAAATGGTGAGTGATGCCTGGCTACCACAGCAACCAATGGCTATGCAGAGTGGCAAGTTAAACTTGAAGGGTCTTGTTTGACAGAGTTTTAATCATCAGTCAACAGCTCTCAGAAGCTCTTACCTATGTAAATTAAAATTATATATGTAACACTGCACAGTTTCTTGAACACTCTTATCTCCTTGGTTCAAGGATATTTTCCTGACAATATAATAGTAGTAAAAAAACAGTGGAAAGCATAATGCATTTGCAATGCTGATGCAGAAGTATACATACTGTCTGAATACAGACTCACACACATACACACACTGTACACCATACTGGTAGCATCATCTTTATCACATTTGTCCCAAGTTTGTCATCACATAGTTCCACTTCTGAAGCTTTGTACAGCTCTAGTTCCTTACACGGAAATTATCCAAGACCAAACTCTCTATCTTACACTGATATGGAAGCAGTGGAATTAGAAGGAAGACTCTTAGCCAAAACAGTTCTGTCACTTCTGAAAACAATGCAAAGAAGAAGAATAACACTTTTTGTTTGAAAACCTTTCGCATCTCCAAGCTAAGGAGGCAAAGTGTTGAAATTTGACAGGACACGGCCTAACATATTTCTTGAAAAATACGTTAGAAACTTGTGAAACTTTTCTTGTGAAAATGCACCAAAACCTGCTGAACACATAAACATCTGAAATACTAAGCCTGCACATTCTTATTGGGATTTGTCTCATCATCATTACTCTAGAGACTCCATCTGTCCTGGAATCTGGCCAAGCATTCAACAGGGATTCTGGAACTGGAGCTCTGGGTTGCACTGGTCTCTTCAAAGTCGTGGCACTGGAATGAAGTTCCCTCAGTCCTGTATTTTCAGTTATTAATATTAGTCTCTAGTCATTGAACTGTTATTCCTAATAATTATAGTTATAATCCTTATTAAGCTGTTATCAACATCTCTGCAAGTAATGTGGTGCTCATCTTGGCCTAATTGATCTTAATCTGTGCAGAAGCCTGATGAAGAGGGTTCCCATGTGCTTGAAAGTTCCTGTTGTACCAAGAAAATAAGAACTACTGAAAATGTAAGCTTAGCCCTGGATGTTTCTGTCCGCTGTTCTTTATGCAAGTATGAAAAGATTTACGTAGACCATCTGGACCTACATTGGTTCTTATCAAGTAGCAGAGTGTTTTTTTCCCCCCTTTCTTTCCAGTTCTCTAAGTGACTCACCCACTAATGTTGTTTAACCACAGCTTTTTGTCTTTGCCAGAATGAATTTCCATTGAGCAGTACATCAATGGGAGGGTGGGACAGCGGGGGGAGGGAAGAACTTAATTGCATCTCCAGATTTGTATGTTTCATGCAAAAAACCTCACTGGTTTAATAATGGGTATTTCAAAATGCCTTCATTTAGTTCTTTTAAATAGTATTTGCCCAGGTTTCAAAATCCAGACACGTCATTCAAGAAGAGCAAAAATGGGTAAAGCAAAATTACTTAGGTAAAATGGACTACACCTTAGAGCCTTTTTTTTTTTTTGGGGGGGGTGGGGGGGGGGGTGGGTGCAGGAGGAGCATGGGGGGAAGGGAAAATTCATTAGGAAAAAGAAATGGATAAAACCCGAAATTTCATCACCTTGATGAGGTTACACTTGATGTGAATCACAGGAATAAAGGTTTTGGATAGAAATGCACAGGAAGGGAAAAAGAATAAAAAATTAACTAGAAAGTGACCAAGTTAAAGTTAGAAGACATTTGCTCAGTAGAAAATACCAAATACTGTGTTAATGGAGAAACTTCTATCCTCATACACAGGAAGAGTCAAAATGGCTCACCATCTGATGCATCATTAGCCTTCACTTGCTTTGAAAAGCTCATACATCTCCCCAGTTAATAAAGTATTTTGTGTAGCAATCACAGTAAGTAGATAGAAGATGACCAAAACCAACCAACCAACCAAACAATTTATATGGTATCACGTACATAACGGGCTAGAAAGCAACAGACTCTAACATTGTAGGTAGTAAATTTCCATAACAAATGTTACTAAAAGCTATAAATAATAGTCATTGATGTCAACTACCATTATGCAGAACATTGCAAAAGAAGGAAAGTTTGAAGTACTTAAGAATTTGCTTACTGACAGGTGAAGAAATCAACCCATTCCTACAATATATCAGCATATAGCTACAGACTTTGGGTTATCATGAAATTTGGGTCATTCACATGCAGAGACGGGATGTACCATTCTCAACAGAGGGGTATACAAGATATATCTGTGTAGCTCCATTCACATTATACAGCCTGTTGTAGTTACAGATGGCTATGGATGAAATGTTTGTATATTTTGATACAGCAGCAAGCTATGGAGGAAGCATGGTGAGTAATTCTGTATAGCTGAATTGTTGATCCAAAACATGCATTATTTGCATTTTAAAAATAATTAATAAAAAGCACATTGGATATAGTACAAGCTTTTTCTTTTCAAGCTTGAGAGCAAACACATAAGTCAATGCTACGTTGCCAAGATATTCCAAACTAACTGATCATGTTAGGTGCCAAAGCTGACACGAATAAAAGACCTTATTTACAGGAGATACTGCCTACCAGCCTCCTTGAAGGTCAGCTTGCATAAGACATGAACTTAATTTTCTTTTTTCTGTGTTTTGGCCTTATAAAGGCTTGCAATAGTAACAATATTCTGGACTTTTGTTCTGTTTGCAACAATTGGTCTTTATGAGAGTTGATAAACAAATATTGATATCTTAAATCTTAACATTTTATTGACAAGGATCAGGCAGATTTCTTCGGTTCAAGACAAAGGTAGGTGATGTAGCCCAGACACGTCTGATATAACTGAATCAATCAGATAATATATCTGTACAATACATTATCAAGGTTTATCCTTTATGAATATATTTGTAGCAGTAACATACATTACTTGCCTTCCAAACAGTAGATGAACTCTACAGTCCTTCCAAATATTCCCAGTATTCTCTTCTTACCTTTTAACAGTTTATCCCTCTCATTTTCCAGCTTGATTTTCTGCTAAATATTTAATTTGTTATCTTTTTCCAGTTCAAATTTCCTTGACTGGAGCACATAGCTTTTTCAAGTAGGCATGCTGCTTAGCAAGAATGGTATCCATGCAAAATACTAACAACATAGATGCTCCCTACATTTGAAACACCGACCTAACATCTAAGCAAGACTCTTTCATCATGTTTTCTGCTGCAGTTAGAACAGACAGTGCAGAACTTCCAGGTATTAACACCAGAGAAAAGAGGCTCCATGCATGCTAAAGCCTCACAGTACTCAGGCTCTATTTCTACTCTAATCCCTCAGTATGGAATCAGAGTCATGACACTAAGATTTCCATTCCAGTCTAATCTCATATATCTAACTTGTCTTGATTTTCCCATGGAGATAAATTTTCACACATACACACAAAACACCACAAAAAACCCTGTATGCTTTGCAGCAGTAGCAGAACTGTTTTGGAGAAAATTAGAACTAAGCCAAGCTACTTAAGTCAGAAAGCTTGCAAATTAACATCTTTGTTCATAAAGTGGCTTGGTAGTTTTGATAAGAAGAGTTTGCTAAAAATTGTTAAATTATGAAGCCTTTATTCACAAATTACTTGGCAACGCTTGCTTACATCCTCTCAAAATCTAGCATTTCCCATTTTGCTGAATGTGTGAGAACACAGTAGCTCCAATTCTAATTGTTAAATTTAAAAATAAGAGTCTTGATCTACCATAACTTGCACCTGTGCCGTCCAGCCTATTCCAGTGCAAACTGAGGGGACCTGTTGACACGCTTAAGGGCAAGGGAAGTGATTATTTCCCTTTATTCAGCATTTATTAGACCACATCTAGAAAACTACATTCAGTTTTGGGCCCTTCCATTTAGGAAAGACATTGGTAAAATTGAGTGAGTTCAGCAGAGGGTCACCACAATGGTCAGGAACTGAACCACTTGCCCTGTGAGGAGAGACTGAGGGAATTGTGTTTGTTTAGCCTGGAGAAGGAGCAGTTTAAGATATTTCAGAAAATGGAGACAGGCTCTTTGCAGTGGTATATGGTGGGAGGATGAAGGGCAATGGGTATAAGTTGAGAAAAAGAGGTCAGATTGGGTAAAAGGAAAAGATTTTCATCATGAGGGTGGAAACATTGGAACATGGTGTCTAGACTGGTTATACAGTCTCCATCATTGGAAGTTTTCAAAATCTGTCTGGATAAGGCCCTGAGTAAGGGAGAAGTGTTGTGGTTTTCATGATGATAGGGTCTCTTTAAATCAATAGGACCTAACGATGCTCACTTATACCGGAGAGGTTAGAGCCCGGCATAGCAGCTGTTTCTATGAATTACTTGTTATTCTTTATCAGCTGCGTGATGACTCCGCCCAGGTCACAGCACACATTTTTTTAATCCAAATACTCTGGCCTAGTACACCACAGCTGGCTTGAGAACACATCTTTTACTGCAATCACAGAGAAGGAAAATTGTCCTCAGCTTGGCTGATGCCTTTAAAACGTTGGTTCCAGATAATTTCCCTTGCTTGAATAAAAATTTGTGATTGGCTTTTACAAAATTTGTTTAGAAATGTACGAGTTTTGTCGGGCAAAAACATAATGTCATGCAATTCTATTTGTACATAGGATCCAACTGAGGCCTCCCTGTGTTGGGACACATGTTATGCAGTCACGGACATGCTGCATGTGTATTTATAAGCACACAGAATTCATCTTAGGCATTATCAGAAGATAAAAACTTCAGCTACCTGTGTAGTGAAAGTATGAATATAGTATTTTTTAGTCACCATAGTGGCCAAGTGGACAATGCACAGGGAGAGATGAATTATTTTTTCTCCCAGTTTCCATAACTCATCTTTCCTACTTCTGACTTCTCTCTCCAAACTGAACTTTTTTTTTTCTTTTTTTTTTTTTGGCATTTTGGAGAGCTTATTACATGTACTATTGTTCTGTAGAAAGATTGTGATTAGATTTGTCATGCTTACAAACTCTGAAATTTAAGCATAATTTTAAATGACCCATGCTTACATATTCTTTTCAAAGTTGTACAAGTTATATGTAAAAAAAATTGTTTTTCCTGCCTTTGGCTGCTTTGTAAGGAATATTTGTCAGGATTTTTTGACATTAAGTGTTACAGTGAGGTAATTTTTTCCGTTTAGAAAATGTTATTTTCAAACAGGTTTTGAAAGGATTAGACAGATGAGATTTATATAACTACACACTATTGATTTTAAAGATAGGTAAACAAGAAAATTGAAGTTCACTTTGTTTACTCATGCCAGATACAGTAGTAAAATATTTCATATGTACATACAAGAGAAATGTTTTTGACATATGGTGGTTCCACAAAGAAGGAGAATTTGCTTTGGCCTTTGAGCAAGAGCTACATTAAAGGGTTTCAGTGATTCTCTGTTCACTTTTTGACTCAGTAAAATACCATTGCTCCATCTGACTAACAAACCAGCATAAAAGAAGCAGTAATTTTATTAAGTACCAACACAACCTTTTCCATAAAACTGTACTAAATAATTTAAGTCACAATAAGTAATGATAATTTAGTGCCCCTCTCTGTATATTCCTGATGATTACGACCACAAAGTCTCTTTCACCTGAAATGCAAAATACAGCTACTTTCTTTCCTGGTAATGATTCATCACTCAATAGCTCCCAAGAGGAAAAACTATAGTACAGTGGAATCAGGAATTATCAGTATAATCATGAAAGATCACTGTCAGGGTGAAATTACTGTACTCCATGTACTCTCCCACATTAAAGGGAAGACAGGATGTTTTACTAGCTGCAAGCATCTTGCCAACAGATCCTCTGCAATGTTTTGTGGCACTGTCTTAAGAACAGCTCTACTACAGAGCCTGCACATAATCCCACAGGCATAAATCCTAAAGCCTCAGGCAAGTATTTGCCCAATTTGACAAATCTGCAATGGTTTGAAACAAGAGATTCACAAAATGGTCTTCCGAGATTCAGAATATGTTTTAAAATTAGATCAGGTAATTAATTGGTGAATGTCGTCTCTGGACAGGGTGTTCTTATGGATAATGTGCCTAGTCCCACCCTGAGCATGTCCTACAAGATGTGTCCCACTGGGTTCTCAGCAAGCATATGTCCACCGTTACTTGGTGCCTGCAGTAAGTAAAGTCACAAAGGCTATGCAATTACATTAGTCTTCAGACAATGACCTCTCTATTTTATGAGAATATTGGAAAAAGAAACTAAATCCTCCTGTTTTTAATATATTTTTAATGGTTATCAACAGTGCTTAAATCTGCTCATTTTAGTTGAACATAAGAAATCACACTCTAGTCTATTTGTTCACTATTTGTGCTTATAATTTCTAAAGCAGTGCAATTTTGCAGACTTTCATTTATTGGTCTATATCCGCTTTAGGCAAAATCACCATCATCAGATTGATATCACCACAGCTGGACACAATGAACTTCTCTTAATGTTGTTATTCTCTTTACGGGATGAAGCATTGGGTTCATTCTGGTGAATGTAACTGCCTTCTCCTGTCATCCAATGCCTATCCCAGTGAAGAAATAGACAAAAATTCTATTTGCGTATTTTATGTAGGGATGCAGATTTTGTGGCTTAGGAAGAACAGAGGGGTTTTTGGAGCAAAGAGGTTTTAAATGTAAATTTGTTCCTCAAGATTTCAGAAATTCAGAAATATGGAAAGTCTATCATTTAGTTCCAAAATTGGATGTTTAAAAATAAGAATAAAAAGGAATTACACATTCATTTAGAAAACAAATTCATGAATATACACATTTTCTTCTTCAACTTTATCTGTATTTAGGACTCCAGGTCACTAGATTAGTTAAGACCATGTTGCTGTAACAATTCACAAAACTGACAAGTACAGGTCTTGGAAGAAAAAAAAAAGATAGTCATGACATAGTAGACTGGGTAATGCTACAGGATATTTTAAGCCCTTTTTTTTTTTTTTTTAAAAGCAAAGAAGAAAAATTTTATGTGCAGAACCTTAACATGAGTAAGAGTTGTTGCTGGCACAGACAGAACACAAGAGGAATAACAATATAAGAAGGTATTATCTCACTTACAAATCCTTTTAGATGCTGTTGAACAGTTACAGTGTAGAATCCCAGGTAAGATTAGTGTCTTATGCCAAGCACTAGACAAGCCCTAAAATACCATCCTGAAGAGCTCACAGCATGGATTAACATAACTGAGAATTTGAGTGTAAGTGAACAATTTCAGTTTTAGACAAAATACTGCAATGTCCATTCTGCACAAATCCAAGACAGAGAAATAACTCAAATCTCCCCAAATACTTAAATTTATTTTTCACTCTATAGTTCTTCTGTTTTCTCTTTTCTTGGAGAACACAACCCCTACAGTAACTGCATAATTAGAAGGTGCTTTCAAGAACTGTTGGAAAACTGCTATTTTAATATTTTTTAAAATAATAAATATACAATGTAGTTACCAAATTGCAGACAACCCATTACATCAAATGAGAAAGTCTGAAGCAAAAAACCATATTCCCCAAAGGGTTACTGGAAAATGCAAGAGCTAGCCATATACCCATTTGGGATGTGAAAGGGTTTGCAGTCCTTTCCACTGCCAGAAAGGGACTATCTGACAGAACGAATGAGGTGTTCCCTAGAAAAGACAACCACAATTAGTCACTAAAATATTTTCCTGACTATGAAAGAGCAATGTGGTTTTAAAATGTCCAACTGATAACACTAATAGCAGTTTGCTATTTGGAATATGCTTGGTTTTCAGGGAAACGAGCACAATAATTCTTTATTGTAAATCTTTAAATTCATACCACAGATGTTATTTGAGCAATTGTGTAGCAACTTCACAGAAAAACATCAGAAGTACTAGATTTAGAAAAAAAGAGTCTGAAAGCTTGCAAGAAGATGTTAAAAGTAATCTTGACTGGACAAAAATCTTTCTGTAGCATGGTTTGAGCAGAACAAACTGCTGCCTTCAGAGACAGAAAGCATAAGTTGCTAATACCCATTTAACGTTTTATACACGTGACACTACCCCTGTTGTATCTAGGTATTCCTCTTATCACCATCCTCACCATTTGCTTGCTGTTCCTTTCCTTTTCTGCCCCCAGAGTCTGACCTGGCCCTAGTGGTTTTAGTGAGAGTTTTGCCACTGAATTTAGTAACCACCTGGTCTTTCTCACCTCAAAATCTTTATTTCAGCAACACCTTTTAGTACTAGTGTTCCTGATGTCTGTTACTGCCTTTCTTACATTTCTACGTAGCAGTTCAGTCCCTAGCTAATTTAGAGCTCATTTGTAGAGAGAGAAAATGAGTTTCCAATATTTCAGTAAGTCCACACCCACCTTTTTAGAAAATAGAGATTTTTTAAAACTAAACAAACAAACACACTCCACCCCCTGACAACAAAAACCCCACACCCTTCACTACTCTT
The DNA here is from genome assembly GCF_047716275.1 of Strix uralensis. Classification (NCBI taxonomy): domain Eukaryota; kingdom Metazoa; phylum Chordata; class Aves; order Strigiformes; family Strigidae; genus Strix; species Strix uralensis. The sequence goes on along the minus strand of NC_133977.1, from coordinate 10,213,347 downwards.
CCTTGTTCCCAGGACCATAATTGTGGTGGAATCAAGGAGTCTTCTCCCTTTCTCCTTCCTTGTAAACTGAACATATTCTTTAATCTTCATGCATTTCTGTCTTCACTCTCTAAATCTCTGCCAGTTTGTAAGCCACCTTTCCCTCTGATTACAAATAGCTTCTCAGTCTCATTGCAACTAAGCCTCTGCAGAATGTCCAAGAGGAAACTATTAAAATTCACTTTTGTCTCAACATTGCTAACATTTGTCTTTTTCTAAATCCATCTACCTTTCTAAATCCATCTACCTAGTTGAAATCCTATTTCAACTCCAGAGTTAAGCTTCTTATGCCTGTATACAAAGCATGTGGAACATGCCACTTTCTCATTACAGCATTCAATACTGCATTTCTGAAATATTAACATTAATCTATCAGTTTACAATTTCAAGTTGTTCATAATTCGCATTAACCATCTCATTTAATAATATTTGTTTTAGAAGTCGATTGTTTTGGTTAATCTGTTCTTTATTTTGGCAGCTTTTCTATAAAAATTCTTTGCAAGGGTACTGTGAGATATTGTTTGGTTTTGACTCTGTCTCTACAATTCACCATTCTTCTGGATACATACATAGGAATTACTGCAGCATTGATGATCAGCTACATCTCTCTCAAACATACTTCACTTTACTGAACAACATTTTGTTCTTTTACCAAATCCTAATTATTCTTCCCTTAGTCTTTATTTATGACTGCTGAAACTCACCTGTCTGACAAATACTGAAAGTACACAGAAAAAGGTATCACGCTTGTCTTCTGTTTATGTTGCTTTCCCTCGTGTTGAGGTTTTGTATCATTAATTTCCATGTTCAATCCCATGAGGAAGACTGGCTTTTCGTTCTATTTATGTTGTCATCTTTTGGGGGCAAGGGACAGTTATATTTGTTATTTAGAAAAGGTCAGTTAAATGTATAAATCCTCTGGAACTACAGTATTAAGTCCTATATCTATTTAGCCCATTGTGTTTTCATCTCTGCAGGAAGCCTACAGGAATAGCTGGCATATTTTCCCAGCAAAATCTTGAGCCTTGAAGTCTTGAACTTGGGTTTATTTTAGTGCTGCAGAACACCATTTCAGGTTTATACAAAGAAAGTCTAAAATGTTTACAGCCTTGGCAGCCATTCCTTATGAACAGCTATTACCAGAATGGGTGACTTTAAATTTAGATGCATTAAAAAACCTGAAGGCAAAGTTGCTCTTTCCCCAATACTTCAACTAACTTGTAGTTTGTAGCTGTTTTCTTTCTTGACCAAAGCCATAGTTTGCTTGATGTTAGAGGCAATGCTTCTACAGAAAAGTAATTTGAACATCATCAGCAAAACTCTCGGCTAGGCAGCTGACCTTTTGCTTTCCCAAGAAACAGAGGAAGAGGAAGAACGTCCAAGTGCACTTGGCACTTTCAGCATGGAGATAACAAACCAAACTCAACTTATTCAACCATTCCAAGCAAACATTCGGTGCAAAGTATCAGTGATGGAATTTATAAAAGTCCTCAAATCCTACATTAATAACAAGAGGTGCCTACCATCAAAGTCATTAGCAAAAAAGATACAGAGAACCTGTTCTCCTGAATCAACAAGTATTAGAAAAGTTGTGCAACGTGATCTATGCCACAACCTTGGTACTATCTTTACATTGATCTCAAGTCTGCCTCATGCAGGAGTAATTCCATATCAGAAATCTTATCAGAAATCTGTTTAAATAGTGTTATCCTCAGTCCAATTAATTGTTATCCTCACTTCACGCCGTGTTGGGGATGTTTGCAGGAAATTGCTGGTATGGTACAGTAGTATCACATAACAATCACATTATCTTCGGTAAACACTGCCAGGAAAGACAGTATCTGGCACAGGATTATATTCTTGTCCTGTATGTGTATGTTAATTCACACAGCAAGCTGGCTGATTCACTGCAAGGAACCCCAATACAGAAGCTCTATAGCTGCATTAGCATAATGCTATAGCTGAGTTAAGGTCTCCTGCCGGGAGCATCACACAACACCAAACAGGCTTCTGGCCAAAGTCGAGCTCTGACAGCCAGTTTGAATAAGGACAGAGGAGTTCATGCCTGTATTTGCTAGTGTTGACATCCCTGTGCCTGGCATAACATGTCTTCTAACACTTTTTTAACCTGTGGAATACTTCTATCCTCATATCTCTGTGCAGAATTTTCAAAGAAAGCTCAGAATATGCAAAATATTATTTGAACGGGTTCCTAAAGCCATGCTGGGCTGCTTCTCAGTAAGGAGACCTGAAGCATTATGGAAATAAGAATGTCAATATTCATTTCAAGATATGTCCATACTGAATCTCCTTTCTTCTATTTTCTTCCTTTTCTCTCTACCTTTGTCCTACCTCTGATGTATGACCCACATTTACATTGACTGGGCATCACGTTTATGACTTATTTTCCTTTCAATGATACCAACAAAATAATTTTTTCTCCCCAAATATGTACCAAAGCTTATATAGAACTCATAAGACTCAGTTACACATCTACTTAATAGTGCAGAGCAAGAGTGAAAATCAGGTTAAATGAAATATTTAAAGTGATGGCTTTTACAAATATATAGAAAGTGACACAAGCTCTTTGTTTGTTATTGGCAGAGGTGTTATTTGCAAAATAGCCTCATTTTGCCCTGGATATTAAGACTGTGGTTAGGACAAACATTGGATGACTGCTGCATAATAGTGTCAGACATGTCAAGTACTATAAAGAATTTCTCATGGTCTTTTAAAAGAATTTTCTCATGATCTTTTGAAAGAACATCTGGGCTTGCTTATGCAGAGATGTTCAGGAAAGACACAATTAGCTGTGTGAAGCTAATGAGCATGAGTTAAAGCATATTCAAATTCCAAATAGGATCATCTGCAAGGGGATTTAAGATGTTGCAGTTCATGACCACTAATCCTCCACCAATCACTGAGTCATCCATAGCTGTCCTAAATATTTCCACACGAAGCTAGCTACATTAAGAAGAATCTTTTATTCCCCCTCTGGATTCTACTGATTTCCATAAAACAAGAGCTAAAGTCTCATCAATTGCACTACCCAAACCACAGAATTTCACTGTTTACACTGGAAAGACTTACTCTTCCCTCTTTTGTAAATGAAAGATGACTCACCAAGTCCGTATAATACTATCAGAAAGTAACAAGACATTTTTTATTGTTGCACTAATATATCTAGTCGTGACCCACATCAAAACCATTTTTCATTTTCTCCAGCAAAGCTAAACTTCCAAAACAGGGAATAGAACAGTCTTTACTTATATAAAACAACTATTTAACAAAAGAAAAATATGTACCCAAAACCACTCAAACACCAAGCTTGTTGGCCTGCATTTTTATTGCTTTGAGGACATTTTTCTTTTCATGTTTTTCTCAACACAGCAATCCCAACAAGCTGGGCTCAACAAGCTCCACTGAAATATAATATTCATTTAATATTTAATTCGGTGAAAAAGTCTTGTGTTTTTACAGGGACAGAAACAAAACCAAAAGGCAGTAGTATCACAGTGACATACAGCAGTGGAACATTTTGTATCTGATTATGTAAAAATAAAAATATATTTTGGCTTTACAGAGATAAGCATGTCCCATAAAATGTAAGAGAAATCACAGTCCTAATAAATAAAATACCTCTTACAGGTGGTAGACTTTTGGGTTCAGAAAAAAGAAGTGTGATAGCTTCAACAACTCACTATCCACGAAAAATAAACGTACAGAACTTTTTTTACTTCAGTTATCAGTTTTCTTGCATCTTTTTCTATTGTCCGCTCAGTCTATGTAATTTTCATTTCTGCATTTAATAGTTTAATTGCTTGTACTATTTTCATGAAAAGTTGTGTCAAAGCCTGTGCTTCATATAACTATACTAAAGTTTGAGAAAAGAAGGATAAATAAGCCACTGAGGTCTACCTCTCTAAAATGAATGGGATCTTGGAAATAAATGCTTATTCTTTCTGGCAAAAGAAATGTACATTCTGTCAGCAATAGTTTGACTAACCTGATGTAGAAAAAGTTAAAGCATCAATGGGCAATGTTGTGTCCCCATATAAGATGATATGGGGTGTACCAGCAAACTGTCTAGAGAATAAAACATTTGACACAAAAAATGTCAAAGATGATGAAAACCCCCACATTTTTTCCAAGAGCCACTGCTTGGTTTTTCCCAACATGATGGTAATGCCACAAAATGTGGGTTTTGTTGCTGTTTTTTGTTTTTTTTTTTTTTTTTTTTTTTTAAACAGCATGACTAACTTTCCAGAGTTTTGCACCAGACATACAAGAATAATAAATTTCCAAACCTAGAATATTATTCTTCCATTTGGAATGGAAAAAAAGATTGCTCCAACAGACACCTACAGTCTTATTAGACTGACATCAGCAATATGTGGGACTCAGGACACATTTTAAGAGAATATTTTAATATGCTGACATGAATGCAAAATGAGGTAGAATGAAACATAGACCTCACAAGATATATTGCACCAAATTAAGTGGTTATCTTTCATAAGAAAAATGCTATTCAAAAGAAATGAGAATAAATAGATCTACTCTTTCTAGATTCTACTGAAATATTTAATATTGCATCATATAGTATATTGCTAGTTGTCCTGGATTCATATACAGTAGTTAGGAGTTAGGAGGAGGGAAGTTTGGCTAAATGGGAAGTAACTAGCAGTACTGTTAAAGGAGGAAACAGGACTCCCTAAATGGTTAGTTATGAGGCACATTTTTATAATGTTAGCACTAAGTAAACTATGGAACTCAATGAGTTAAAGCTGGGAACATTGTCAGCAAATATGCAAAGTGACCTATCAAATCTGATATCTCAACAATAGGTACAGTAGAAATGGAACTAAACTAAATATAAGAAAATGTAAACCCATGCACTTCAGCAATAATAACAAGAACTATCTCATTAGTTAAAACCAGAGGAGGATTAAAACCTGGATGTAATAGTCAATCACAGTAGGAATATGAACCATCAACACTAGTTGATGCAGTGTTGGAAACTTCCCCATAATATTGAACAAGCGGACTGTGGATTGTTCTTGTTTAAGAAAGATGAATTCAAATAAGGATAAATTGAAAGATTTTTAGAATTATAGGAAAGCAGTCCACTATCTTACAAAGTGAAACAAAATTTTGCGTGTTCAACCTGATAGAATAAAGACTAGAAAGGCTGTAATTGCCATCTAGAAGTTTATCAAAGGGATGAAATAGCAGGGAAAAAAAAAAAAAAAAAGACCTCTTTAGATATAAAGTACAGGTTATAGCTATAACAAGAGGAAATCGGTGAAAATTGCCATGAAAAAATGTAGCCTATAAATTCATGAAGATTTATAATAATTGGGGGAGAGGGAGGGGGAATTTGATCCATTTAGGAACCATTCATTCCATTTTATTCATAGCAGTTGAACAACAATATCAAGACTGCCCTCACTGACTGGATTGCTTTTCTAGTCCTCTGCTACATGTGAACAGCAGCACATAGGACTGCACAATTTTAAAACAAAAATGTGAGTTTTCAAATTAGGAAGAGGTCTTGAGTACAGGAATAAGGAAGATAAAGGTAAGTTTTCTGGTTTGGTTGATCAGGAAAGTTCCTTTCATTCTTATTCCAGTGTTGGCAGATGCTTAAGTCTGTGACTCTTGTGTTCCAGATCACTTTTATACATGCTAAATCATAAATCTCCAGAGGAAGTTTTGTATTTCCCAGACTAATATGTTTATCTTCTTAAACAAATTATTAATGTAAACAGTTTTCTTTGCACAACACCCAGGTTTGACAAAAGGGGAGTATTTTACTAAAATGAAAGTATATTGAAGATATTTTGGCTAGCTTTACTAGTCAAACATCTAAATAAAAAGGCCAAACACATCTCAGGACTTATGATGATGGTCAGGATCAAACCATGAAATGACACCTTACAAACAGTTTACCAACTTTCACACAATGAATCTGCTCTGCATTTGGATTAGTGAGATGACAAAATTGAGGTTATTGTATTGATCACTGTAGTTATAAGAAGCTAAGCTTGTTAATTTACAGAATATTCATTTTTACTGGTTTCAGCTGAAAAAAGTTGTACATATTTGACTAATTAAATAACAAGATTATATTACTGCTGGTTCTCAAAGTGACCACAGCATATTTGGTTAATTAACTCAGAAGGGCAATGCATATAGGAAAACAAACATTTCATTTTGGATTTAGGAGGCTGAAGAAACTAAGTCAATATGCTGAATATTACTTGCCAGATTCCTTGTTATTATATATGACCCTTGTTATGATGAAGTCAATAAATCACTCTTACTCTGACCAAAGATCCAATCATCATAAGAAAGATTAATATGTATAAATATAGAACATCAAGATGCTTTTTCAGAGTAAACCATTCACATTTGTTCTCTCTATTCCTGACTAAAATATCTTCCCACTTTTTGTCTTAAAGTGTTAATTGTCTATCCTCTTTATTTTTAGCCTTCTATTATTTTCATCTATGTTTACATGGAAAATCTGAAGATTTTCTGTCTTGGATGATGAGTGAAAACCAAACACAATTTTATTATGAGGCAGAATCCTGCAAAGCCATAAATGGAAATCAAAGTGGCTAAGTATAACGATTAACAAAGCAGCAATTCCCCAAGCTCTTAGTGTTGACTTAATTCTTCTCCCATCAGAAATCACTGGAAGACAATGACTTCCCCAAAATCAAACTAAGCCCACAACAAGTGCTGCTATTGTAAGACTACACTGAATGATAACACAGAGGTGTCTATTCTTTCTGTGTTTATCCTGTGGCATTGGCGCATTGTTTTCTGTTTGTTTACCTGTTCTTTTCCTCATTAAGACTATTTTATTTTTAACATCAGCTACTTCTCCACACCTCAAGATGTATTTTCATTACTTAGAACTCCATGACTGACATTATATTAGTCCTGTTACTGTTTCTTAGGTACTCCAGAGAAACTCAGATGTTGTCCTATGTAAAATAAATAAATAAGTAAATTAAAAAAAATGCAGCTGCTGTCTGGTTCCACAATGGTCAGCTTTTTCCAATAACACTGGCATCAACTGCACAGTTATTAGGCCAGCTTTTCCTAGGAATTGGAGGTATCACTTCACTGTCTGTCCTACAAACATGCACAGTACTTTTTCTTTTTCTAACAAATAATGTGATACTATACTATTTCACAGATATGTAGTCTTCAAGAGGTAACAAATTTTCTCCAATCATCTCTATATAAGCCCAGTAACCACACAATTATTTAATTTTTATTATTTCTTTCAGCTGCTCAGTCATTATTTTTGCAGTTAGAAAGCATAACAATAGTCATTTATAATGTGCTACTACTTCTTAACCCCTTCTTCTTGGGGGGTATGCCAGTGCTACCAATTAATAGAAGCTATTCTGAAGTCAGATAACACTGAAGTGAAGGAATAAATCAATGACTATTTCTGCACTGGACTGTATCACCAAGTGTTTGGACTTTCTTTTTTAAAAAATAATCTATTTACATTATAATCACTCAGTGTCTTAAGAAAAGGGTATCAATGATGCAGGCATATCCCAGAGTGGTACGTGCCTGGTGGCATTACTCAATCATAGCAATGACTCATTTTATGGTTTCTTCCAGTCACAAGAGGTGTGAAAACTATAACCACATTCACTTAATTTAAAAGTATAACTTCTCCTCAGTCTAATCTTCTGACTACTCTAAAATAATTTGAGAACACTAAACAAATTAAATTTGATAATGATCAGTACTACTGGAAAGTGAAATTCCTAAAGCAATTGGAAAAGCTTACTAACATTTAGTACTCATGAAAGCAGCATCTCTGCCTTGTTTGTAATGAGAATGAGAGGTGTATTTTGGTACTGAGCCTGAGGACAGCACAGCCAGAGGACTTCTGTGTAACTATCAGAGAAGTGACAGCCAAGAAGTGATAGTACTAGCCCAACCTAGCAAAGACTTCCAGTATACTGTTCTTAAGGTTAATTGACATGGTTCATGCCTTCAGAACTCTCCTGATTTGGGGACTTCATGCAAATTTTGTGCGAGAGCCTCAAAATTCCACTTGGGCATGAAAACACTAATTAGGAATGGAAGATAAGCATTTGCCATGATGGTCAATTTAAGGGGCAAAACTCAAAGCCAGAAATGGATACCTTGATTTACTCTAGTCATGCTGTCAGACTTGCAGGGCATACATGAAGGAATTTTAGACAGACCAGCACCTATGCTTTGCTTCAGTCAACACCAGTCAACTCTACTAAGGTGTAAAACATGAGAGAAAGCAACTATAGAGATTTTAGGACCTCTGGAGTCTAGTCTATGGTTTGTTTCAAAATCAGGGTTACACGACATGAAACAAACCAAATGTTTAATGTGGTGGAATGCAGTACATTCAAAGTGATTGCACCATTCTTTATTTATTTATTTATTTATTAGCTCTCTCTGAACTCATAATATGCAATTAGTTAATTCTATAAACAGTGAGTCATTACCTACTTCATGTGAGGACACCACTCATAATTTATGTATTATTGAGCCATTAATGGAAATGACTACATTAATACTATCCTGCAGCTGTTGGTGGATATGCAGTAAAATGCCACATCAACAAGAACATGGCTAAAGATTTGAAGCATTAGAAAATGTTTGCCTTAGAACAGGGAGAGGAGTGAGGCTTAAGAACTCATCACTGGTAGGTTAAAAGACAGCTGTATACTTCTGGGCTGCTTAGGCAGCTGTGTATGAGCTTAAGCATAATTTTCTACGCAAAGAAAAAGCTTTGGCTACTCACTTTCATCTAATGCCTTAATTACAATAGTAAGTTCCTTTATTATATAGACTATTGTCTATATTGCACAATCTTTTGGGGTTTCTGTAAGTCTACTAAGAAATGTTTCTTGAACATTGCCAATAGAGTGGACTAGGATACTATTATGCAATTCTGAACAAATGATAGACTAGAATATTAACATGGATAAACTGAAGACTAAACAGGATTCACAGAGTTTGTGTGTGTTACATTTTTGGTAATATTACTCATATGATCATTCAATTCCATTAATCAAGGTGCTGAGTCCTAAGAGACACAAGAATTACATTGCTACTTCAGAAACAAGTTTCCTGCTGGTTTATTATCTGAAATTAAAATTCTGGCATTAAAATGTAACTGTGAAATGCTAATACTTCTTAAACAAGGATGTATTCTCAAGGCTTATTTATGTTAGTCACTGTAACAGTCATTCTCTGTTATCTGCAATGGACAAAGAATAGTTTGCTGATAACCCTGCCAAAGAAAAGGAAAATCCTTCCTGTACCACAGTATACCAGTGAGGAGCCTCACATCCCAGAGGATTACCCTTGAACAGTATTAGAAAGCTTTCTGACAGTCAAGTTCTGCACTGCAGTCCACTGAAAATTAAATGTAATCTATAATCAATTGTTAAAAAAATTATCTCTGCATAGCTTTTTCTAGTGGCTTCCAAAACAGTAAACAAAGTGTTAACAGCTGTAATGAAATAAACAGAAAATTTCTATTCTCTATTTTTTAATCAGAGTTTAAAAATCCAGTATTTTCCAGAAACATCACATCTTCCTGTATTTGTTTTCTTTAAGCCTTCTGTATCCTTCTGTATTTTTACAGCATAACTTTGTGTAAAATATGCCAAAGAGTGCATAATTACTTCTCTGCATAGAATATTTTGCTTTATATTTGCCTCTGTCAACTTCTATGTTTGCACAAAAATGTGATCCCAGTTATTTACATTAGAATTCACCTTATTCTTTAGAATGAAATGGATTATTTAACTTTCTAAGTTGCCAAGGTACTCTTTTGCTATTGCAGATTTATCTTCAAAGAAATATAGATAACATTTCTTAAGTATTTTTCTCCTTGAACTCTTATTTTTACTTATTAAAAAAAAATACAGTAGCTATTGCACTCAGAAAGCTAAACCCACTTCTCTGTCTTTAACTTCCCTGACCATTATTTCACAACTCCACTGGCGCCACTGTAGCACAAAACCTCAGTTGTGCCAGGCCTCTCAGAATAAAATACTTCACCAAAATGCTAATGCGGGTAAGCTAAGGTTTAGGTGGTAAGTATTTGCTGCAAGATGTTTCTTCCTTGCCTTCTTCCAGTATTTACCCTTTCTCCCACATAGGCACAGGAGTGTAGACAATGAACATCAAAGCAAGGTGAGATGACAAGATTATATGGTTCAGCTTCTGCCTTATGCAGAGGAGGAAGAACTCATGTACACAGAATCCCTTCTGCATAAACACCCAGCACAAACATATTGAATATATGGTGGTATATCCCATCATATTCTTCATAGAGTGCAAGCCTCTGCTTAATACCTTAAATTTTTTAATCTTGGCTTTTCTGAACAGAATGAAATTTGTGCAACATGATACTTTTCCAGTCCATGCAGAATGTATTTGCAATGTAGGATGAACTGTATTTCACCAGTATCCTGCTGGCTTATGTACCCTTCTGGTTTCAAAATTGTCTTGCACCTCTATTGAAGGTGAAGTTCTGCTCCTACAGCAGAGCGGAAAGTGCACGTGTGGCACACACTGAAGTTCTCAAGATTCAATATGTCAGTAGGAAAGACTACCCACAAAGGAAAAGCAGATATATGGTTGCATTACTCCAACTTCAGTGGTTGTGCAACGCAGTTACAAAGCTGATATAACCATAATCCAGTCTTGAATTGATCTTGGAGTGGAACAGAGAGCTTGCTGGAGCACAGTCAGCTCTAAAAATACAGCAATCTGACCTTGGAGCTGGCTGTGTTGGACACATTAATAGTGTACAAATGCTGCAGATCTGTTCCTTCCTTTTTAAAGCTTTCATCAGTCAAAACTTCATCCGAAATAAATACGCAGACTCCATGCCCAAAGAGATGACATCTGGAATACCAGAGATTTGGTTTCAGGAGAGAGGGGTGCAAAAGAAGATCACATTAAAACACTGATAGTTTTTTCCCTTGGTGTAGAGATTTCTGCCCTGAACTAAAAAGTTTGTTGATTAATAGGTTGCCTCCTTGCACTTTTCTTCCACTTTTATCAGTTTTAATATACATTATTACATCATGCATCCAAAATTACTTGCAAAATCTAATATTACTGAGATGTTGCCAGTTTGAATAACCTTTTTTGATTAAAAGACATATTTTCCTCAAGGACAAGAAAAGTAATCTTAACGTATGGAGAAAAAATAATCGAAGAGACTAGAAGCTTGTTAATGCATTCAGAAAAAATTAAGTTTTGAACTACTGAACAGAGTGGGTGACAAGGAAAGAATAAGCTCTTATTTAAAAACTTAGAATGATAATTGATCTATACATAAAAATGGAAGAGTAAAAGCAAGCATAAAATTAGGCGATATGTAGGTAGGTTTTCGTTCTTTCTTCAATGTGAGGGACTAAAAACATCTATCTTTTCAGCTATAAAGTTGCTGTAGGAATCAGTGTTATTTGTATGAGTAGTTTTGATTTACAGGTGCACTCAAACTAGATTTCTCTTATAAAAAAATGTTTTAAAGCACGTAATAAATTATTTCTGTATATTTAGAAAACGACCTGGACAAAACTGGCCTCCAGTCTACCTCACTATTTATGCAATACTATACAGGTTTTGGTTTGGTGGACTAGGCAGTTCAAGAGTAGTCTCTTGAACAGTTACTAGTGCAAGATTGTGTCATTTTCTATTAAAAGAGAATCCCGTGACTTGGTTCTCTACTACATTTCTAAATTACTAAATCTCAAATTACTAAATCTCTTTAAAGTTTGATTTGAAGACATACGCTTGAAACTTGAGTCTGATTTCCTTTGTACCAGTGCAAATCCGAAATAATTCAAGGTTCTTAAGACATCATTATCTTTAATGCAGCAAATAATGTACAAGACAAACTAGAATTATTATCTGCTTTTTTGTTGTTCTTTGGTTGGTTGGTTTTTTTGAACCATAAGTGTAGCTGACATTATTTTGTCAAATATAAGGAAAAGAACTGTGATAAGAAACAGAATAAGTAAATATTTGAGATTATATGGGGAGAGAAAAGAAAATTTAGAGGACAAAAGAACTCAGTTAACACAGTATTATTGCAGTTTATCAATATATCACAAAAATCATAAATATTATTTTGTACTGAAGACTAAGTAAGGTACTTCACCCTCAGTATAAATAATAGAGTCATTAAGAAAAGGGTATAAAAATATTAAATATTACACATTATTGGGGATAAACTAAGCAATTTACATACCAATTATACAAACATAATATATATATGATTTGGGAATTCAGCAAGTTCAATAGCAACAGCTTCATGTTTACTATTACCATCTAAAAGCTCACTAAGTTGGATAAAATAGAAGGATATATTTTCTCTATGACACGTATTTTTAGAAGGTTTAATTTAAAAAATAAGTAATTCTCTATTTTGTTCTCATCACTTCAGTACTACTGATTTTTTTGGCTTTTCTTTCCCCCTGAAAGCAGAAGAGAAAAATAAACTTATTGAGCCATAGTGATGCACCTGATTCCTCTGAAAGCATATATCAACGTAGCACTGACATCCACAAAGAAAACTCTGAAGCTAACAAGCTAAATACAGAAGTTAAACAAATACTTATAAAAATTTGCTGAAATATTTCTGGATGTCCCAGTCAACAGTTAAACCACACATATTCTATGCTGTGATTAGCTGCAGCAGAAGAATTCGTATTGTATTTCCAAGAGTAGCTCACATAAGTAATTTCAGAGAAATGTATGCATTAAGGGGAGCTCACATCAGATCAGGTGTTCATGCATGATGATATTTAGTCATGTATTCCTTATTACTCACATGTCAACATTCATAAATGCTGAATAAGATGGATTAATGTTGTTTATGCTCTTAGAATGGATCTATCAAAATAAATTAGTTCATTTTGTGAATTTCTAGGTTAATTTGATGCTGTAATGTCTTGAAATTCATAGTATTTCTTATTTTGGAAGTCTGTCTACTGTCTGTAGACTACCTGTTCCACATAAATGCTACCTGAACAGAAGTGTAAGGATACCTTTCACATAACTGAATTACCAGAAAATTTTACAATGTAATCTTTTTCACAGCTTAGACAGATTCAGTTTGCTTGAGAGAAAAAAGTGAACAGGCGGGTTTTTTTCCAGTGTGAATCAAGCTAAGTACTGTAAAAATGTTTTTCTTTGTGATTTCTGAGATCAAAGATGAATTTTCCTGCTCAGACTATTTTGCTGCAAATGAAGTATAGAGGTTTTAAAGCCAGATAGCAAAACCCACTAGAACCATGCTGAAAAGAGTTTTAGTTACTTTTGTTAACAAAAACCTTGAACTTCTGAATGATTTATAACATGCTAATATCAAATAATACAATACTGTTAAAACTCTTGGGAAAGAGAAAAGCTGAATTTTGAAGCAATGTGGCTGATGTCTCTTTTCCTCTGCTATCTGACTTGTGGAAGAGGGAAAGGCACCTCAGCAATAGGACAGTGCAAATCAGAGCTGAATACAACTGCAGAAGAAGACACAAAGATGGCATTGAATATGATGGCAGATTGGCACCTGGCAATGTAATCACTCATACTATCTGATTTATTTTTTAGAGTTACTGAAGAGACTTTTTTCAAATGCGATAGAAATACATCATATATTTATCATGACATAATTTTTTATCTCTGTGGGCCCAACTGAGATGGATTTATTCAGGTTAAATAACACTTTATGTTGCTAAGAGTCCTTCCAAAAAAACATTTGTACCAGGACTCAGTACTGCTCATTATGTAGAGGGTAGTCCTTTACAAAAAATTAAAGAGGAAGAAGAAATAAAAGGTGACCTTGTGGAAGGTGTCTGGCGCTCTGAAGTAAACAAGCATATCAGTCTTTGCAATGTGACACTGTATATGATTGTTAACTTTTCATGTTTTATTTTTCTAAAAACAAAATTTGCACACAGGTGTTAGTTTTCTGAATGGAATTATTTTCCTGGCAGTTTTGAAGGCCATCTTGTGGCCATGGCATTTCATTGTTGGGCCTCAAAACTGTTCTGACAAAGGGACAAATTCTGATCTCGCAGCTGTATCAGTCAATACTAACACTATGGAAGACATCAGCACAACTGGGTTCAAGTGATGTAAGCAATCAAATTTTATAAAACAAACTCTTACTCAAGCTGTACAGTCATTCTGCTTATATTAAAATTGAAAACAGGATTTTTTTTAAATAGAGGTTTGATTATGCATATAAGGAAGTCTTCAAAGCATAAGGGATTTCCACCAGTAACCAAGTGCTGGCTCCCTCTCAAGGCCAGATGACAATTTCAGCTCTTCTACACCTACTAAAGCAGCTCAGCACTCAGGGTTAATCAGGCATTAGGATGTTTGATGAGGCAGTCTTCAGTAAACAGTGAAATCTCTGAAGAAACAGCCTTGTCATTTGCTACAGTATGCTATTATTGTCTATTATTATAATTCACATCAAAATATTAATTTAATATGAATAGACTATTTTAAAAACTTTTTAAAGTTCTAAGTGGAATGATATGTTGTTGAAAGTCCACGTTAAATCACCTTTAATATCTGGTTTTGTTTTATAAAAACTTCTTGACAAAAGAAAAACTTCAGTTTATTCATTATGGCTTTCTTACTTTTTGGAAACAACAGGTGGTGTAATTCTGATGATGAGCCTCTTAGTCACCAATTATTTTTCCATTGACTAAAAAAATATGTATTATGAATGTTGATGCTGAGGGGCTGGAGCACCTCCCTTATAAGGACATTCTGAGAGAGTTGGCGTTGCTCAGCCTGGAAAAGAGAAGGCTCCAGGGTGACCTTATAGCAGACTTCCAGTGCTTAAAGGGGCTACAGGAAAGATGGGGAGGGACTCTGCATCAGGGAGGGTAGGGATAGGATGAGGGGTAATGGTTCTAAAGTGGCAGAGGCTAGATTTACATTAGATCTAAGGAAGAAGTTCTTCACTGTGAGGGTGGTGAGACACTGGCACAGGTTGCCCAGAGAAGCTGTGGCTGCCCCCTCCCTGGCAGTGTTCAAGGCCAGGTTGGACGGGGCTTTGGGCAACTTGGTCTAGTGGAAGGTGTCCCTGCCCATGGCAGGGGGGTGGGAACTAGATGATCTTTAAGGTCCCTTCTAACCCAAACCATTCTGTGAATGTTAAATACACCAAACATTTCTAATAATTCTAATATTTCAATATTATACACACTGGACTAATTCTATTAACTGTAAGTGCCTTTAGTGTTACAGAATCTAGTACAGTAGGACAGTGACTAAGGGGTGATGTCCTTAGCTGATATTGCAATAGAAATAATGATATGCTATCACTTGACTTTTTAAAGTCAGTTTTAAAATAAAAATAACTCCAGAAAACAACAAATTATTTTTATCATTCTAAAGAAATGCTAATGAAGAAATAATATATATTCAGTGTTGGGACTGATGGAAACAGTACAGCTTACTATTTATGTCAGTCTTCCTCAGAGTTTAACAAAGTGTGTATTAATTGGGGGCCTAAATTTGCAGTAACAATATGTGGACATGAAAGAGACACTACAAGACCACGTGCAAGTGACTGGGCAAGAGCATCTCTGCTAGTAAGGCTGGGTCTCAAAAAACCTGGCAAATCTGCTGTGTCTGTACCCTCTAGTGTCCCTCTCCCATTGCCAGAAGACTCTAGCTGTATTTTGTCTACATCCGCCTGGCGGCTCTGAGCCTGGCTTCTGCCACATCCTAAGAGAGATTCTATTTGTGTCCCCAAAAGTGAACCACAAACTTTGGGAAGTAGCAGCGTCTCCACAGTGGAACATATGAGAGGCGCCTCTGACGAAATCACATTGTGATACATTTATAAATGCACCAAGATTGATTGAAAATGCATGCTGTGTGGAAGAAACAAGGAGGGGGGGGGGAAGTTCATTGTCACCTGGAAGTGATTTACAAGACTGTATGGCACTTGCTAACAAAATTAAGATTTCCCAAACTTTTATATGTGAACTGCTGAAGTCATGGGTTTCATTTTTCACATTTTCTTTGGGCAGTCAGGAGAAAACAAACTGATCATCATCATGTCACCACAGAATAAAAAGTACTTTGTCTTGGCCACTGACCTACTTACTGAGCAAGTAATCTATAGAGTGCTTTGAACAGGGAGTGTCCAGGATGCACAAATACTTGATTAAATGTGTATTTTCCCCTTGTCATTCAAGTTCCAGTAGTTTCCAAAACAGATTTTTTTTTCTTATTAGGTAGAGTTTATAGCACACCTGTATTTTACAGCAATAAGAAATGCTCAAGCAAGATGAAGATGCCAAAGGCAGAAAGCTGCTTGTTTATAGCACTGAGAAATGTTTCAGCACCAGAAGGGCCAAGCTGCATAATTATAAACAGTAAGTGATATTTCTAGATTTTCCTCAGAGTAACTCATTCCATATACTATGTTGGAGTAATTTTATTGCAACTGCACTGAGAAAAATCACTTCCATGAATTTCGGTTATTGTAATAGTGAAAGAGATATTTCAATGTTTGGTTTACAGCTGGTCCCTAATGTAGAGAACAGTGTTAAATAGAAGAGGGCAGGTCTTTTTTAGAAGCTGAAGGTGTTGTGACCATGACCACTGGCACATTAGCTGTCTCTGGCTTCTCACTAAATCCCAGTGTGAGAAACCATGCCTTTATTATTTCCAATTTCACTTGAAGCTTCAATTTTGTTTCCCTTGTTTTTATCATTTTCAGTTGTGAGACTATAAGAAAGTATCTATATTCCAGTAAGACTGTCCAAACTCTGAAAAAATTTTATCAATACATGCAAAGACCTTTGGGGAAGATTCTTCTGAAAGCAGTTCTTCAATGCCTAATAAACAAAAGTAATGATTGCAGTGGAGGTTTGAGTGTTAGAGAGTCTTTAAACCAGGACACAAAAGACCATGGCTTGCATCAATACAAGCACAGTTCTGTCAATCAAGCAGCATTAGCTGTGAGAGACAGTCCCTCTTCTTTCTCTGAAAGCAACAATAAAAAGCCTACCCTGGCTATTCAGTCCTTCAGAAATCATCCTTATTGAACAACAGCTACAGAGGTCTAGAGTCTTAAGTACCCAGGTTTATTTACCAAGTGTTGAACCTGAAAACCACTACCAAGTTTACACGCAGCATAGACATTTTTGCTGTCTTGCTGTACTGTGTCTGCTTGGGACGGAGTTAATTTTCTTCATAACAGCCTGTAGGGTACTGTGTTTTAGTTTTGTGACCAAAACAGTGCTGACAGCACACCAGCTTTTTAGTTATTGCTGAACAGTGCTTCCACAGCATCAAGAATTTCTGTTTCTCATTCTGCCCCATGCACAAGTAGTCTTGAGGTTGGGAGGGGACCCAGCCGGGACAGCTGACCACAACCGACCAAAGAGATATTCCATACCATATAACATCATGCTCAGCAATACCTCCTAGGGGTGAGAAGGGGAAGAGTCTTTCCAAAGTAACACTCAGAGAGTTTTCCTTGGGTGGTGCTGTGACAAATTCTTTGGACTGGCACAAACTGCATTCAGTGTCCTGCTCCAATATGTATTTCCTTTTATGACTTCAAACATGTCACACAAGCAAAGTTTTGTTGACTTAAGTACACCAGGAACATGGGAAAGAAAAAAAGCCCCACCAAAAAACTCTCTAATTTATACAGCTAGACTGGCAAAAGCACTTGAACACACAGTAATTTTCATATCATTACTTTCATGGGGGAAACCCAAAGGAAATCTGTCATCATAAAAAAGACACCTTTCCAATGCTGATGGTGCCTTACTCTTCCTGGCTAAATATATACTGTCCTGCTACTATTATTCTATCCACACCTACATGGGAGGCATCCTAACAGCCTTCAAAGCATCCCATTTTTTTCCATGGGCAAATAGATGTATTCTGGTTATCCCATCCACCCTTACGGCATCCCCACAGATGGGATGCCAGAACTTACACCACATGAAACTCCACTTACATAAAGTACATTGTCTCCCTTAAACTGTTATCCATGACTGCTTTGTCATGGATAGCAGGTGTGTAAGGAATAAAAAAAGAGAGCTGCAGTCTAGATCTCTGAGCCAACAGCATGCCATGCAGGTCCACCTCCGCACCTGACAGGGCAGAAGAGCCAACAGCCAGGACTTGAATTTGATGCTCAGAAGCAGCAAATGCCTTGGAAAGAGAGATTCCACCTCATGGCTTATTCTCCTTAGTTAGCAGACAGGCTAATAAGATTTTCTTTGGAAAGACTTTGGCTAAGGGCACTAATATGAGCCTGTTTTGATATTTTTACAGGCACTCTACCAGATAAATTGAACAGCTGAGAAAGTCCCAACTGGTTTCACACAAACACTGAACTGAAGCAGAAGAGTATGTGGTCTACTTAACTATTCCAAATTACTTCCTAAATCAAGATTAAGAGCTAAGGACTAAGACAACAGAGGATAAGATACCCTCAAAGTAAAATTCAAAATAAAAAGGAAGTCTATTTGAGCCTCCCATTAGGATCTGCAGGCCTGATCTTAAAGTAGAGCTTTTAGATGAGCTGCCTTTGGAAAAGGTTCTACAGAATTTTAGAATTGCCTGTTCTTAGATGCGTGTCTGTTCTGAAAACTATGGATCATCCCTCCACTCATTTCTACATCTTTTCAACTGAAATAATTTGAGGCAGAAGAGATACATCCCCAGATTCTTCCCAACGTCAAAGTCACTTTGTGTCCCAGCCACACTTCTTCATAACAACTTTGTACCAAGACCAGTGCTACTATGGTCACATGATTCTGCAAGAAAATCTAAAGCCTTTTCATGTTTAATACCCCCTTGTGGAATACCAAGGCTAGTCTGCAAAAGGTAGCGTGGGAACTTTGTACGTCTCCCTCAAAGGACTAAGTGAACCTTTGGTAAACTACGATCAGCCCCAACACAGATAACTCTACCACTCCAAGAGGACTGAGATGCATGGCACAAAGACGCAACAGTTGGCACTTTGCTGTGCTGCTTTGTAGCATTTGTATTAGTGTAGTCAATCAAGGTGCGCTCAGCTTTGCAATTCTGGGTACAGATAATTTTCTGTAATAAAAAAAATGTCAAAGGATCATGCTGTCTTGACTATGATTACAATATTTATGGACAAAATAATTGCTATTCAGTGCAACTCCGCAATTCAATTTGACCTACATTTTTATACTATAATTTAAAGAAAAATAAGAAACTGCATAACTTTGTCCATCAAATCACATGAAAATATTTTCAGCTCATACCTGAAGTCTTGTCAATGAAACCAATAGCTCTACTTGTCAGGTTACCTAAACATGGAGGACCTGAATTGGGATCACATATAGTCCTTAATAGATGACATCTTACCTTCCTGTTGTCCAGTGTTTTTCTGTTTCTTAACACAGAGAGACTTTAAAGAGAAATACGTGTACAAATACATGTAGTAAACATGGTGGGGAAAAGGGAAAGACACAAACAGGATTTAGTTCTTTCCAGGAAGATCTCAAATGACTCTGTTACTAGAGTGTTTGGTGTCCTAAACAGCAAGGAATAGTAGGAGGGAGGTAGTCCTTAGGAAGCTGAGCCTGTTTTCTCCCTGCTGTTTCTTGGAGTTTCTAGGAACTAACAACATTCTTCTTGCTGGGCTCAACTATTTTTATTCAGGGTGCTAAATTTTATAGCCTGAAGTAGAAGCTTCTGAGTGCAGTGTGAGTTTTTCAGCTATTTTAGCATTGCAAGATATATTTTGATGTCTTTAAGAGAAAGAATTAAATCAGGATAGCAGGGAGCCTTTATTAAAACTATAAATTTTGTCCTGTGCAATGATTTCCACAGGTATTTCATCTGCTTTTTCATTCTACTTATACAAGTACTGATGTAACATTTATTAGAGCAAACACGTACTTTTGCCTTTAATACAGCTGAAAGTTTTTCTTTGGTTTTTTGGGTTTTTTTAATCAGAATTGATCACTATATAAAATCATTTCAGTAAAAATTTAGTTAAAGAACTTTATGGAGGACAATCCTGAGCCAAGGAATATTGCTTTGGAACAGAAGGGTGGATTCGCCCACTCACTGTGGGATATTGCAGACTCCTGGTCTAGAAGATATTCTATATTATCCCCAAACCACAGACCATGGTACAATGACTTTTCAATTAGATGCAATGCTAAAAAATTGAGACTAAACCTAGAGAGCTGTTGTGAGGACCCACACTATACATACAAGTCCAGGTGAAGCAAACACTTCTATTTGCTACATGTTTTACTCATGGACTATGAATTAATGAAATGTTTTCTTCCAGCATAGTTACACTGTTACATTCTCATAAAATATTTGTGTTTCTCTGGACAGTTCCAAGATACATATTAATGTAAGAATACACAGAAAGAAAACAAAGAATATGAGAATATCACAGGAAAGGGACTTGAGCACAGAAGTGAAGAATATTGCTAGTCAACATTGAAAAAATATTGCCTCTTATCACAAGAAAATGGATATGTTCTACCGAGCGAGTCACTTAAGTGTTTATAACATGAAGTAATTCTTCACAAGATTTTAGAACAGGAAAGGGAACTGTAAACTGTAAATTTGTGGAAACTTCCTGGGAGAACTTGACACTACTTTTATCCTGAAAGTTACATGTTACCTTCTTTTGGAACACCTAAAATTAAATCACCATGGACCATTTTGAAAACTTGAGCACAGGTCAATTTGCTTTTACCTTGTTACTATTGATTAGTTAAAGCTGAACTGTTTTATCCTCAGATAATTCCCTGCCAAAGGATGGGATAAGGAGAGAATGGTAAATGGCCAGCAGTAACATGGCAAGCACTTGGCAAGAACCTCAACTGCTTGGTTGAGTGTTCACCACAGACCATGGAGGTATCCTACAGTAATCTGGAAAGTCTTGCTAGCAGCATAAAATTTAATTGTTTTTACTTCACTTCTGGAAAAAAAAAAATGCAGAAGATCCCATTTGAATTCAACATGTTGGATTATTAACAGTCAGAGGTGGACAGAAGAAAAGAGGTCATTCACTTCTATGTTTTTTTTTGAGGAGTAAATCATCTTTTTGAGTGGATTTTCTCTTCTGTGAATGAAAATAAAGGTAGATGCTAGCTCACATCACTCTCATTGCTCTCTTGTCTACTGATTTTGCAAGGATGTATGGCTCAACTTCCTCTAAAGACTGTTAGGTTTTGAGGGAGGCTTTAGTTAACTATCCACACATTTGTGATGAATGCAAAACACCCAGGGTTGTTCGTCTTATAAGAATGCTTTCTACTGCCATTGTTGGGATTGATTATTAATTTCCACATTTGAAATGTGTCATTTGAAGATTAGCAAAAATTTCCTGCAGTTGGAACAGCTATTTCTCTGATGGTCTTTATTTTCAGATCCTTTATAATGTACCGGTCAGTATGTGTCATCTGGCAGTAGAATCAGGGGATACAGGTCAGAAGGGAAAAACAGTTCATTTTTAGTAAAACTGCCGATTCTGACAGATTTTAATTTCTCTTTTCTTGGGTAGAAAATGAAAGCAAGACAAATAACACTGAGGCATGTACTATCAAAAATAATATTTTTTTTGCCCTATGCTATCATCTTTGCTTACTTTGGATAGCTTTTTTTTACTGATTTGATTCCATAAACAAGAATTCCATAAGCAAGACAGGAGATGAGAGAATAATATGACTCCTTTCCCTTTGAAGTCTTCATGTTTTCACTTGTTCTCTTTACATCTTTGTTACCACAGAAACTTTTTTTTGGGGGGCGTGAGAGGGGGCAGGAAATCAGTCTTTTCTGGGTTGATTACACAGCTCTTTAGACCTGAAAAATTCTATGTATTGTCATAACGACAAATGGCTGTCCAGATGTTGCAGAATTGAAGGGCATTTAGTTTGAAATTGTGTGGGATGATCAAAGAGATTAAAAACCCCAAAACTATGTGACAATGAGAGTAGGGAAGGGGACAGTATTCCACTGGTCATACACTTTATTTCTTTTAGGCTACAGTTACCTTATTTTATTAATGCATTACTACAGCAACTAAGGTGGCACAAACAGGGGGAAAAGATAGCATTAGAAACAGAAACCAATGGAGAAGACTATGGTACCCGGAAACGTCTATTACTTCAAAAAGAAAAATTGAAATAAGGCTTAACTGCTTATGAAAAATTTCAGAGAACACCTGCAACTGTGTTGCAAGGTAAAGGCAGGGTTATCACAGAAATATTGATCTTTCCATACCTATTAATTCATTCCCATTAACTTATTTCCATTTATTCAGTATTTCCAGGCAGCAGAATCTGCTCAAGAATGAAGCTTCATAAAATTTTGGTGTTGCTGCTCTCCTTCCCTGGAAGAATACCATCCTCTTATCCAGGAAAACTTACCAGTGTGAATACTGTATCATCAGAAGAGCAATACACTATTTCATATCCTGCAAATATTCTATATTAAAACCTAAATGTATAGGATATGAAATGGATCTCTGGATTTGCAGATGAGAGGAAAGTATAATTGTGGAACATACTGCAGCATCAGTCAGAGAGAAGATTTCCATTTTCAGGGGATAAACAAGTTAAAGTAGTTAAATAATCAGGTATTGTTTATGTGGACCGCTCATTCCTATGAAATTAATGCACAGACACCCTGCCCCCACCATTACCCTTAATGAAAACGTGGGACAGTTTAGCTGAAATACATACAGAATTAGCTACTGATGGTACAATAAAACATATCCATGCCATAACTCTTCTTACGCTAAGAAGTAAATGGATTGAACAAGATTTGTCTACAGTTTAAAATCCATTAGTAAGCCAGATGACAAGCCGGTAGAAAGATATCTTTAAGAGTACAGTGATTGCAGGCTTCTCCTGTAATGTACCTTCTCTTATACACTTCTCTTATACACTTCTCTTATACACTGTAGGAAACATTCACACCACTTCCTTAATTGTAGTTGTAATTGTAATTGTAAATGTGTTGTAATATTATACTGTTCAGTATGTTTTTCCTATGGTGAGACTGGGTTCAATATTGCATGTTGGTAAGAACAGACACTTGACATCAGCACTCTTCTGACCATCCCAGATGTTTGTTCAGAGATGGTCAAAGTTTTGACAGGGCAAGAATTTGATCTTTGGAAAAGGTTCAGCACTAAGCCTTCACTTGTTAAAAAGAAGTTAAAAAAAATAAAATAAGCTCCAGAAAGATGTACTAAGTTTCCTGAGCTGCTGATTCATCTTGGTGGAGCTCCACGCTTGTGTTGTGAGTTCCAAAAACATCTTCCCTGTGTATACAAACCCTGGCCAAAGGCATTACAGAATCCAAACTTCGGCTGACAGCATCCAGAAATGTTTTGCAAGCCTGAAACACTGCACCGTAGAAACAGCATTGCAAAATAATACATAGACAATATGCTCTGCCCATAATGCAAAGAGTGGTCTATGTTTTGAAAAGGTAAGGATGACTTTCTCTTCCCTAGTTTTTTGGCCACTTTGGGGCACCACAACCATCTTCTCTAACAAGGATTTCCTGATGGTGCTTACAGAAAATTCTTATAATATGCCACTGCCATGCCACAACCCCTGGGACAAAGAAAGGGTTAGTATACCGCTTTCAGACTATCTGAAACTACCAGGTAGTTTTGGAGGAACATTCCCTGCTACACATGCTAGAGCCAACGCAAAGTTATATTAATGTATATGGAAGTAAGAGCAGAGCTCAGCTAGGCCCAGCTCTAGGAACTGGCAGTGACTCCTCAAAAGTTTCCTCTCCAGTTTTCTCTAGAATAATCAAGTATTTGCTGCTGCCAAGATCCTAGTCCTGGTACCTGATTTTCAACTGCTTCTTCAGTTATGTAGACTGAGGAGCAACCGCACTTGAATACATAACTGAATGAAATTCAGAGCATGGCAAACCTAAAAAACCTGCAACACTGACAATAAAGAGCACTTCTGAAAGAAAAAAATTACATACTGTAATTGTTCCACTTAACAACCTTGCATAACTTCACCTTACACTGCTTAAAGGTACAGAAAGAAAATCATTTAGTTTGCATAATTGTACCTTGTTGATGGAGATAGCAGCCTTAGAAACCTTACATATAGGAAACTACCCAGGGTACACCCTGTTATGTATGAGAGACAGGTTAAGTCAGCGCAGTATTTTAATGTTGCAAAAGCCTGAATTAAACCCACATTTTAATGACAGATGCAACAACATTTCTGCAGTGAAAATAGTTAATCTGTGATTAAAATGAGCACTTTTAAATAGCTTAGATTATTATCTATAGGCCTTTTATAAAATGTTACAAGTTTTTCAGAGCCATTTTACTTGGTCAATGGGTCTTTTGACTGTAAAAAGTTTGCAACTGGAAAACAAGTTTGTCTCATTCTTAGAAGCAAAAATCACTTATTGCATTATCCAGGCTATGTACTCGGGCCAGACCCAGGAGAAGATGTTTGCATTTGAAGGACTGTACACATAAAAGAGTTCCTGATGAGTCTGTCTGCCCAGTTTATCTTCCACAGCTAATCCATTCACTGAGAACAGAGTTTTATAAGGGAAAACTAGTACCAGTATTAAAATCAGCACAACAAAACAGAAGAATGAAGTAAGGACCTCTTATACCATTTCTTCCTTAATCATCCTAGCACAGGGCTTTGGATTTGACATAGAGCTGACTAAAGAAATGGAATATAAAAAGGGGGCAGAGGAGGTTGGCTTTAAGAAAATATCCTTAGTAGTCAGGGGGAATCAAGAGCTACCTTCTAAATATTTAAATTCGCATCTGATTCACTTTGGATTTTACCATTTAATTGTTCAATTAATTTTTAGAACAGTCAGTCTCTCTTCACATTATCTCTTCTTACCTGTCTACCAAAATTTTATTCTTTAAAATGGTTCAGTCAAATTAATTGCTGTTTCCAAGACACTAAATCACATTCACGTGGAGTACAGAACTTTACCGTAAAATCTAAGTGTCATATGGTACCGTCTGTCAGTCAAGCCAAGAGCAAGCAGAGGAAGGTATGTTGGGAGAAATGCACTGCAGGATAGATTTGCTTTACTTTTCCCAATTTGAAAACAACACCCCAAACCAAAAAACTAAGTGATGTGTAACACTGCAGCAGGCTTGTATTTTGCCCCAGATCTTGTATTTTGAAAAAAAAAAAAAAAAAAGCAAGCAGTAAAAGCCATACTCTGCACAACAAATGGCAAATTCTGGTAATTTACTGTTAGAGTTCAGTAGTGTCCCTGTT
The DNA here is from genome assembly GCF_047716275.1 of Strix uralensis. Classification (NCBI taxonomy): domain Eukaryota; kingdom Metazoa; phylum Chordata; class Aves; order Strigiformes; family Strigidae; genus Strix; species Strix uralensis. The sequence continues at coordinate 10,187,965 of NC_133977.1, read as the reverse complement.
GTTTTCTTCAGTCTTTTATCAATCTCTTTCCAAAACGTCATATCAGATTCCCAAATTACTTTCCCTGTATTCTGATGATCTGATGTTTCATGAATAGGTCAGTACCACAGCACTTTATCTTAGAGTACAATTCTGACTTCTGTTCTGATATAGTTTGACTTTTTTTTGCATATTCAGTAACTCCATGGCATACTGTCTTACTGAAATAAGAGATGCCATTCATGTTTATTGTTAACATGCATACATGATTACTTCTAAAACAACCACTTAATTTCTGAGTCTAAAACATTACAGAAACTCAGAGTATAAAGCAAAACACATTTACAGTTATAGTTAGGATTCAGGTTTTATCAGCAACCAAAAATCATACCCATCTACCCTAAACATCACCCTTCCAACAAGTGAACTACAAGAGGATAACTATGTTGTTTACTTTTTGAACCTTACCTTTTGAAGAAATGAAAACTGCATACCAGAGCTTTGCCACAGATTATCTTTGTAAATTTACAGCAACATCACTTTCAGGCATATTAAAACAGAATTGGCATTTTTTTACTCTAGTTTTTCCGAGTAATATATGCAATCTGTGACTTAATTATGGCATTCTTCTCTTTTTCATGCAACTAACTTGGCCAGAATGTGAACACAGTATTTTAAATTTAATTTCTCTTAACTAAAGAAACTATGTCTTTTTCTGCAAGTTCCTTCTTTTTTGGCTGCATTATTCACCTTATACCTAAGAATACTTCATTACTTGGATTGCCTACATATAACCTTCTGTCCCTTGGCTATTTTCCTTACTTGGAAATACCCTGCTAAGACATCTGGGCTCATGGCAGTTGCTTTCACCATCCAATCCATAAGGATAAGTTAAGATTTTGTAACTTCATAATGGCTGAGGATAACAGCCTTATCTTTTATTTCTTTATTGCAGCAGACAATTAAAAGTATTATTGTTTTAGCATTGCAGCCAGCAGATAGAAGAAATGCAGCTCCTGAAGATGTGAATGCAGAATTGTTTCAAATGGAAAATAAGTCTATTTTTCATTCTTTGGTATTTTTCTTTGCTATATTTCTGCAGTGTGGAAACTGGAAATCTTTCTTTGTAAAGGAGAACAGAGTAACGTTTATAAAACTTGCTTGCCAACAAGACAGCTGTCAATGTGATGTTTAACTGATGACTAAACACCAACAGCTGAAAACAGTTTTTGCAACAGAGTTTACCATGAGCTACATATAACATATACCCTACAGTGATTTTTTCCCTGGCTGAAGAAACAAAAACAGGCAGAGCTAGAGTCACAGTATTGCTACACAGAGCATGTCACCACCTTTCTTGAGCACAAATACATGTCTGGAATAAAATTTTGCTGAAAGTCACCTAAAAAAATCATGTCATGTCCCCCTCCCATACTTTTTTTTTTTTTTTTTTTTTAAGTGTTGCATGAAATAAATGCAAATGGATAGAGTATGCTTTTAATTAATAGTATTTCACTGCCAGTTTCTCAACTGACAAAATAAGTGTTTTTCACTAAAAGGTGAACAGCAAATGACAGTGCATGTAAGGATGTTTATTAAATATGACCAATTTGTAAAGAATTATGTAAGACAGACTTAGCATGATACAGAAGAAAAAATGAAGTGTATCTTTATATCACTCATTATTGTATATGATAAAGAAGAGGGAGATTTTATTTAAAAATACAGATTATACCAGTGAACATTACTTAATACTATGAAACTGTCAAATGAATGATTTACAGAAAATGGAAGTCTAATTAATTTGGTAATTTGTTAATAGAATATTGCAGGAAAATAAGTTCAGTGTCATCTACAGATACCAAATTACCCAAACTCCTCGAGTATTTAATGCAAGAGAAGATAATTCATGCATTTGGACATATTCATACATTAATCTACTCTCATCTGGCCTGGAACTTGAATTACCTCACTTCTCAGAGATCCACAACATTCTTGAGGTCAAGGACAGTACATCAGTTTTGACCTGGTTTGTTGCAAGGTTATGTAAAAGATTGACATTAGGTTTAGACTCAGCTGAAAAATATATTTACCCAGGAAATTTTAAGTATTGGAAGGGACCCCAAAATACAGAACTACAAAGCAGCAAGCTTTAGGCACTAAAGAGGACCACCTAAACACTGCCTTAAATCTACAATAAAATTTCTTTTTCAGAATACTGTTGCTTAAAATGCAACATTAATTTTATTTAACATAGCTTAACAGACAAAACCAGCTGGGAGTTAGCCTCACGCTCTGTTTCCTAACTGTGCTGGGAAACAGATACTTAAACTGATAAATGCAGTAGTGCCATTTGCATTATGGGTTAAACAACAACTTGAGTTACTGGTAAACTGGTCATTGTTACTGCAGGTTTATCCTCCTGCTAGTGAAGGATGCAGCAAGAAAAGGGGAATTTCATCAGAACGAATTACCAGGTAAAGGTCTTCCAAACTGCAATGGTAACTTGGCTGACTCGTAAAAAGTTAGCCACAGAAATCTCAAGCAACAAGATTTTGCTTTGAAACTCCCTAAGGAATTTGTCTTTTGAACTCCACATACAACTCCATTAAAAACATCTTTGAAATGCTTCTTTCATGGGCTTCTCGTTTTCAGATTAGATTGACTGAATTTATCTGATATTTGTTATATCTAAAAACCAAACAGACTAAACTTCTGCTGTCTGTTTGGGAGGGAGCTGCTGCAGCAGAGTGGTTTGTACATAAAATAGAACAAATCTCACTGTATGGTCAAATTCTGCTGTAACGAGGACACAAACTAAAACTCTGGATTCCAATAGTGGGTATAATGTGCAGCGTGTCCATAATATTAACAAGTCAGCGCCACACCAGACCTGGGTGGGAAGCACATTCCTCTTGAAAGGCCTGTTGACAGCCACATGGGTTTGTATGCAGGATGTCTCCCTTTGAATGAGAGAGCAAAGCACCCTGTTCAAAGAACAAACTATGTAACAAAGAAGAGTGGCGAGTCAGATAAGCCAGAACCAAATCATTCATGGCTGAAACATGAAAAATAAATTTAATTCCTCTTTGCAAATACAGCAGACCATAATGCAAAGGCACTCAATTCTCCCAAAGAACCCAAATGACTCCAGAAACTCACGCTGAAGATGCAAATAAGATTATTTCCAGCACACCACACAAGCCCAACGGCTGACATGAGGAAAGAGAAAGCCACTGAACAAGAATTTCTAGGAATGTCCCATCTGTGTCTTCTCTGGTTTACAGGATAATACTTTTCTAACACTCGGCTATGCCAGTTTATTCTCTCCAAGGATTTTCAAAATAGATAATGTATTTCTTTGAATCTGTGCTTCAAAGCATACTGATTTGTTGCCTTCATTTGTAAGCCAGTGTGAATAACCAGAAGAAGGTAAGCTCTGGAGGAATATAGAGAAGCTTAAAGAAATATTTGCAAAGACTTGAAGCATAAGTGTTAACATGAATATAGATTACACAGACAGTATTCCCATGAAAACACACAGTTCAAGTGATGCTCACAGTTTGGGCTCACAGATTAAAAGCAGGGTGTGAACCACTTTATGTTCCTGGACTTCCAAACTCTGTCCTTCCCTCCCCACCCAAGCCTTTCAAATTTATCTGAAAAGCAGATATTTTTCAACAGTTAGTGTCCTGTGAAGAAAAAGGGATCTTGAGGCTGGAGAAAATACATATACCATAAAGAGAATTTAGCAATTCCTCTACTGACTGGGTCTTGTTAAACTCCCACTGACACTCATGCTTGCATTGTACAATGGAACAGAAACACTCAGGTGCATTCTTAAGCAAAAGCAACACCAAAGTTTCTTTTAGATATATTTATGGCCAACAGTTTACGCATATAATTAATATGTTGAGCTTTTCCTCAGAATTGTTGGAATTAGATGTCAGTTATATAAATTATGCAAAAAACCCCTATGTTCTGCCTCTTCCGTTCAGACCTTGCCTAAACAGGAGCACTTGCAAACTAAGTGAACTGCCAAGTGGTCAAAGTTAAACAAGTGTGGTTTAAGTCAGTTCAGCACTACTGTGGAGACACTTGTTCAGAAGGTGAGCAGCCCTTAGTTAACTGAAGGATGTTAAGCTACAGCAAATTTAAGTCAGCATGTACTTTTGGTCATGGCCCATGTGTTTAAAAGTAAAGGGAAAAAAATAAAAAGTACTATTTAAAATAAAAATAAAAATAATCCATCTCTTGGGGTGTCTGCTTAGCTCTAACTTAGAACAGACTTTTGATTCAAGTGATTACCCTAAACAGCCTTGTAAGACATTTGCTTCTCAAAAATAAAAATGTGTCAAATCTGTTTGTGTGAAGAACAAGATTTGACATTTTTTTCCTTCCAGAAGTGAGATGTTTTCAACCAACAGCTTTTCAGAACTGATATGCCATCAGACAATATGGATCTCTAAAGAATTTTATTCCAAAATATTTCCTTTTGATATAACTAAAACCACGATAAAATGTTGAATGAAAAAAAGATACCTAAAATTCAAAACATAACATTTTGGTGGGAAATTTCTCAAATTTTGTTACAAATTTTGTCTAACATGTTTATGAATAAAAGCTTCTCTTTTATTGTGTATGTCAGGGCTTTTCTGTATTTGGCAAAACTGTTTAGTTAGAATTTTGTTGATGTTCTGACTCTGAAGCCAAAAGCAGAATTAAGCAGGATTCAAACATTTTTCTGCTTCCCAAACTAGTACAAAAGTCAAAAAGCCCTCAAGAGTTTGAACCTATTTTTTCTCTGCAAATTCATGCCTCCCATTTCAAGTCTTGGACAGAAGAGCATGTCACAGTAGTTTTTTGGACATTTACCTGGTGGAAAGCCAAGGACAATAAAAGTTTGTGAAACTTGAGTTGCAACAGAGGGCAGGGGTGTAGGACTCCACATGAGCAGAAAAACCTGACAATAGTGTCTTCCATTGAATAGAATTGTTTCCAAGGATGTATTTAAGAATAATACTTCCTGTTTGGATGCTTCACTGTTCTCCAAAGGAGGGAGGCTCATTAAGAAGCCCGCTGCAGTTCTAATTTGTAGCATATTCATATCTCTGATATTTAATTTCAAGTACAGAGCTTGTTCAAAGAGACAATAAATGAAAAAGCAGTCTTTTTGTATGCTACAAAACCAGATGGCATCTTGGGTGATAATGGTCACAAGTTGCAAAGTTCAAAAAGGGAAAAGGACAAAGAGAAGCACCAAAACAAGTATCATGGATCTCTAGGAGGCAGGCTTCAATAAGCCCAGAGAATTGGCATGTGAGCTGTCATAGCAAGTAAATACAAAAACAGAAAAAAAACAGAACTGGATATTTCTCAGTGGCAAGGCAGATAAGAAAATAGAAGGTTGAGATAACTGAGAAGCCATGTAACAAACTGGGGTAAAACCTCCCAGGAGTCAGGTACAGAAAGACCATTTGAGCCTGGTCCGATGTTTCACCTCCCTCTGTTAATATTCTCTTAAAAAAAAAAAAAAAAAAAAAAAAAAAAAAAGGCAAAAGCAAGCAGGTAGCTCAAAATAAGTCCTGGTAGTGAGGAGGTACTATATTGAGCTAAGTAGGGAAATAACAGTTTAAAGAATACTTAGCTACAAGAGGTATTTTCAAAATGGAAGTCTCATGTATTTAGAAAATTGGCTGTTATTGCAAAGCCATTAACAGTTATCTTTGAGAACTGGTAGAAATTATTGAAGACTGGAAAAGGGAAATATAGTGCCAAGCATTTAACAGGATGCATGAGAGAACTCAGTTCCAGGAAAAACGGGGGAGTCTTTTAAACCTATAAGGACAAAAGGATCTGAGTAATATCCAATCCGAATTTGCTGAGAACAAATGGGATATAGCCAATCTAGTATCTTTTCTGGACAGTGTTATAAGCCGTGTGGATGATGGAGAAATCTTGATTTTTAATAAGGCTTGTCTTTATTTCACATGACAGTCTGATCAACAGGGGAAAAAAGTATTTAACAAAACTAGTAAATGGTAGGTGGAAAACTCAAGAGTTTTTATTACTGATCCTCTGTCAAGACAAAAACAAGGCTGTGTGTAGGACACCAGGTTCTTCTGTCTGCTCTGGAGCCAGCACTTCTTTTCATTTCAGTTAGAGATCTAGATAACAGAACTGAGACTGTACTTATCAGATTTTCAGGATTCTACTGTGTTGGAGAACAAGGTAAGAATTAAAAATTATCAGAGAATTTGGAGGTAAGGACTGGAAACCAGAATCCCATTCAACAGGAAGAAATGCAAAGTACTACACCTAGGAAGTCACACTTGTTCCAGTCATGTATGAGCTCTGTCCTCTGAAGAAGGGATGCATGGCTGTTTGCATCATAATCAGTGTGACTCATTGATGCCATACTACTAGGAAAAGACTAGTACTATGCTTGTAGAGAAACAAAAGGCTAGCTTATAAAACACAGTGGAAGAATTATTTTACCAAAGACTGAGAGCATTATTTGAATTTTTAGCACTGTACTTTAAGAAATTTGTAGATTGTTTGGCAAAAAAATTCAAGGGGAAGCAGTATAAATTATTTGAGATGAAGTACAAGTAGATTTTTTTAATCAATAGCTTAAGAGCATCAGGACAGGATCTACACTTCGCACAGTACTCCACAACTTAGAAAATAAAGCTGAAAGAAATTGAGACGTTTAAAGGAGAGAAAATTTGTTTGAAGGGCAGAACATATAAAAAGGGTCTTCAAATAGATGAAGACAAAGTAGAATCACACACTCTCCATGTTCGCTGTGGACAGAGCAAGAAATGGCAGGCCTAAAGTAGAAAAAGGTGGGGAAAACTTGGACTAAGACAACATTTCCTTATAATAAAGAAACCAAGTCATGGAAGAGTTTGCTTGGAAAGATGGTATAGTCTTCAACACCAGAAGTCTTTGCAAAGAAGCAGGGAAAAAAGAAAGCCAAAACCAAACCTTTCCAGAATGATATAGATATGCTTTGGCTTAGGAAAGTTAAGTGATCTATAAAGTGTCTTTCATTTCTTTTTCTAGGATTCTGAGAAAGGTGTGCTAGAGACTAGCTAATCACACTTTATAAGGTAATTAAGCTGGATGAGAACATAAACCTATAATACTGAAAGTGCTTCAGAATGAAAAGTAATTTTCCTATTGGATTTATTTAGCCACTAAAACAGAGCCAACAGAAATATTGCAGCAACAACAAAATATAACAGAACCTCGGTGTACTAAAAGAATATACATGCCAACAAACGTGCAAGGGTTTTCTTTTTCCCCTTTAAATGTGTTGAAAAATATGTCAAATGCTAGCAAACTGTAAGCAGATTCTAGAAGCACACCACTAAGTAATTTACAATAAATTGTATTCACTCAACGTATAGAAAAACTTCTACTCTCCTTAGAGCTAGAGTCTTCCAACCATAAATTCATTGAGCCTGTAGGATATCAAGAGCTAAATATTTTCTGTAGTCTCTTCAACACTGTTTGGAACTAGCCCCATTTTGGAGAAAGGCACTGGAAAAAAATCTTTTTTAGTGAGGTCCTGGGAACCTCCTTCTTACTCTTGGACTCTTCGTCTAGCCAGTTCTAAATGTGCTGAAAGCTAAAAATATCGCACTGACAACAGTGAATGTCAAAATGGAATTAGGTGGTGGGATTTGGCTGCACCCAGAAAGAGAATTACCTATCACCAAATGACTTTAAGGGGATTACAGAAAAGCAGGAAAATCTCACAGCACTCCTGCAAAACAGGCACTGTTTTTAAGTGTTGTGCAAGAAAAATACTGCTTTGAGATTAGGAGAGGCTACAAGCAATTCCATGTGTTTTTAAGAATGAAATCTAGAAGAAAAATCATGCTGAATTTTAAATTTGAAAGTCATTAGGCCTTTTGAAAAATCATTAAATTATGGCTTCTAAACAAGCTATACAGACTGTTTAGAAACAGCAGTTTTGGTCTGATACCAGATTAGGATTTCTTTGGTATATTTTTAGGATAACTCATATTGATTGGGTTTAGTTCTCTTATAAATATGTCAAGATTTAATTTTACTGTAGATATCTGTGATGAGGACATAGGATTGCAAACACTGTGTCCAAGAAAATAAAATATTGAACTTCTAGCCAGCAAGTCAGATATCAATCTGGAGCTACACATCATATGAGTAGCAAAGACATTGACCTTAAGATGTTGTTTTTTCTTGAACCAGAGATGTTCTTTGTCCTCTAAGTCCCAAAAGGGGGTAAAGCACAAAATTCACCCCACACACCATTGGGAAAAATGGAAAACATAGGTAAAAGAAATGCATTTTGACCTAAAAGTCCTAATATTTAATGTAAGCAGGGCATAGTGTCTAGAAATTTTTAGTGCAAACCTATGTCTGATAAAGCTATTTATCTGTATTTCCCTCTGTCCTATTACAGTCTATCAGTCATTTTTACCCTGATGATAGGGTTGAGAAAGAACTATTAGATTTTACAATGCAAGTTACACAAAAGCAACCCAATGCAGGTGCAAAGGTATGGGAGAGAGGTAAGAAAAGTCAATACCTCAAGACTGCAACCATTTTAAACTGATGACTCAAACACCATTCTGGTATTTTATCTCCCTGCAACAGAAAGTACTTTAACATTAGCCTGTAATATTAACCTCCCAGTGCTGCAACTGGTCCAAATCCTTAAGCTGGCATCATAGAAAAACAAAAGGTCTCAGGCTATTTCAATGTCAGCATTATGCAATGCTATTCTTTCATTATCTTAGAAGAGCAAAATTGTTGATTTTTATACCCATTTCAAACTCCATTATGTGTACTTTGGCTGCAGTAATAAACATATTAAGAAGCATTCAATTTTCTATTGTTTTCAGAAAGAGAAATTATTTGTTCTTAACAGAGAACCCCAAGATCACAACGAGAATGAAAGAAAATGTTGCGTTACTTTTATAGTTGGCATACAATGACACAAAAATTTTTTGTTTCCCCAGTTCATTTTTTTAATGGTGAATTGTTATGTAGACTACATCATCTATCACTCTATCCCCTCCGAAATCTATCAAAGGATTTCTATCTTTGATCAAATTAAGGAAGTAGTTTTTGAATCATATGACTGAACAAATAAATAAAGTATGATTTTCCCCTTTGAGGAAACCTCCTTAGCTACTAAGGCTGACTTCACTTTAGAAATCTCCCAGATCTGTAAAAAAATACATTCCAGATTACTTTAGTCCTTTCCTCATATTTTGATGTCCGATCCTCTATTGATGAGAAAAATGTCAGTTCACAGTTGACTCTACACCAGGATGAGCTAGTGCCAACTGTACATTTTGAATATGGTATATTCTTGAACTTGATAGTTGCTGCAGAGTCGAAGTCAACATCAGCTGCAGTTTTCATGTATTCTCAAATATTTATGATAAATAAGTCTCTGACTCTAGACAAGGCATTAACCTCCTCCATACTCATTAATGAAGCAAATTTCTTTTCCCCCCACCCCTCCCCATCGGGTCTTTAAACAGATTGGGTTTGCAATGTGGGCTCAGTCCTCTATTTCCAGTCTCAGATGACAATTTTACAGACACTACTGGGTGTACAGAGAGAATGGTTGGGATAAAACCAGAAAATATTTCTTCCACTGACATAAAAATACATTCATTTTTAATTGACTGAGAAATCCAATAATTTTTAAAGCTCTTGTTGTGCTTAAAGTCCTTCTTAATTTTGTGTGCAAGGGTCTCATACATCAATTTCTTCACCACTGTATGAAGGGTTGAAAGCTGTCAACAAGCAGTACAATAAGCATCATATTCACTGGTTTTGGCTTAAAGCCTTATCTGACTTGATATCAAGAAAAAGAAAAAAAAGAAAAAACAATGCTGCTTTTCTTTTTTATATAGTAAGATAATTCAGAAAATATTAGAAAATTAATAACTCAAGGGAAAAAGTTATACATGATTGATCCCATTGTATTCTTATTTCTGAAGAAACAGAAAGCCTGTTACTTTCCAGAGCTCAGAGCCTTAAGTGCAAAGTTCATCATTTTGCTTTTGACTTCATTCCCTCAACACTGATTCTCACTAATGACTGTCCCAGTGTTATGCTCAACAGATGAATAGTCATCCCTGTGCCAAGATATTCCACTGGGGATTGTGGTATATGCTACAACACGAACTTCTGCACTAACTTTCATGCATACAGCCTCCCAGAACGCCTCCATCTCGCATGTAGCATTCCTGTGTTCTAGTTCAAACTACATCCTTCTGAGCACCAACATAGATAGAAAAATCTATAGAGACATCAGTAATTATTACAGGATTGCTGTGGGAATCATAAATATGATTTAACAGATACAGTTACCTTTTTTCTACACAGGAGAACATTGCATAACCTGATACAATGCAAAGACTTGGCTGTGCGTGGGGAAAGCTTCCTAATTCCAGAGTATGAAGTTTTTGATGGAAGACTCTTAGAGACCTGAGCAGCTTATGAATCCAGGCTAGGCCAGAAACATCATGCTAGTGGCTGGTGTATGTACATAGAAAAGTTGTAGGAAAGAATCTAAATTCCATCTCTATCAAGCAGCAATGAAGCAGAAGCCTGAAGAGAGAAGTGCTGGAGGAAGAAATCACTTGTGCTTTTTAATCTCTGTGAAAGCTGTAATGCAGAATAGGGTTAATTCAAGGCAAAGGTCAAGATACTGTCTTATTTTATCTCACCAGAACATATACTGCTCTTCAGGGGAAAAGTCTTATTCCAGAATACATTAACAGCAATAACACTTCCGTACATGAATGAATTTGATAATTTTGTTTTCACATGAAGATATTAAAAAGGAAGGAAAACTATGAAAAAGTGAATACCCTGTTACAAGAATCTGATAGTTCCAGGAGTTACAGGACTGTAAATTCTATCTCATATTTACCCTGATAGAGCAAACTCTTCTCTGCAGCTCCATTGGTGCAAATATCTACACTGTTGTCAGGATAATTACACCTCCATTTCATTGAACAATATTCCTTAGTTTTCTTTTGGATAACTTGAGGAGTAAAAAAAAATACAATCCATTAGAAAAACTGAGTGAAACATGGGATCAAGACAGGCTAGAAATACAGACTCTAGAGATAAAGTAAATGAAAAATAGATGGCTTTGATTTACTTGTGAGGGAAAAAAGTAACATAAGCAATTTACTTATTTTAATTAGATTAAAAGCTAAAGAATAAACTTGCATTAATAACTATTCGATACATTTAAACAGAGATAAAAGAAATATTAAAACTGCATAATATTTGGGGATGTTCCTTCAAAAGTAAAACCCACCTTTAATAAGGTGAAAGACAGCAAATAAAAAACATACAGTGTTTACCATCTGAGTTTATCATATTGTCAAGGTAGACCCCTTCACTAAAAATTGCAACATGGTTGGATCTTCTGCCCTACAGCCCAACTGCTTCTTACATTATTAAGGACTGGGTTCCCATACCATGAGCACAAATAAATTACACACAGCCTATAAGGAAAAGCTTTAAATTACAGCTGTTCATGAGAGCTATTGCTCAGATTTCATTCAGCACCTAGAACTTCATGCAGCTGTGGAATAACCAAGATGTAAGAGTAACACCAAGGAGCCAGAATCCTACACAGGTATAAAAATACTGTACCCTGCCTACTGGAGCTTTGACTACTTAAAATACATCAAGTACCATATATTGAACCCAGAGTTACATCGCTGGATGCAACTGATGCTGATGTCTCACCCATTAAGTAGCTTGCCATAAAGAAAACCCCAACCATGCTATCCTAGAACAAACCTGAAAACAAAAAAAACCAAACCAAACCAAAACAGGAAAAACTTCTGCTAGCTAAACTACCTTGCTTGCTCACATACAAAGGCAGAAAATCACCCCATTGTGAGAGTTTAATGATGGTAGATTGAAGCTACAAGGATTTAAACTTACAGAAACCAAAGGAAAGCATTAATTTTTAGGTGCTCATCTTTACTGAGGGTTAACTGGTGACATTTTAAACATCTTGCAGCCCACACTGACATCCTTAACTCCTGACTTTTAACTCAAACAGGCCAAGCTCTCATTGACATAGACCAGCACTCAGACCAGCACAAGCATACACTCCAGGTAACATCACTCTGTGTAGCTCAGACATCAGTTGGCACCACAGCGTCTCTTAGCCATTTTCATGTTTGTTGTCACACAGGTAAGTTTGACTCAAGACCACAACAAAAACATATTGCAAATTATAAAATCAATTAAAAGTAAAACATTACCTCTAAGGGTGAGGAGCCCACTCAAAACCAGGGCCAAAGTAAACAAATTTAGCCTTACTTCATGCTTCCTGACCCACAGCCCTCTCTTCCTGGGATCAAAGCCATTGTCTTAGCCCCAATTCCTTCTCTTCCCTTGGCAGTGGGCCCTGATTGCTTGATAGATCCCAGCTGCTTTGATCTCCTCTTCTCTTAACTCATTCCTCCCCAGTACTGCAGCAGTAACAACACAAATGGGGAGGGTTTGTTATTCATACATCTGACAAAACTGGTTCCAAGTATCCTTTCAATAGCAGACAATAAATAAATGTCATGGCAAAAGACTGCAGGAAAACTTTCAGAATATTTTAGTGTAATTAGACCACTCTAAATTCTGAGAGGTCAAAATCTCTGAGAGGCAGTGTTTTACATAAATCTGGATAGAAGGAGCACACATTGGTTTAATCCAGCAGTCAAAAGTTTCTAGAGCAGCTATTTCCCCTTCTTTTTCCCCAGCCAACCCTCCCAGCATTATTATTAATAGCAGAGATTGCTTGTCTAGCCCACTCCTTACTTCACTGTCCTTCCTCTAGCAATGGTGAGAGAGACACAGAGAAAGGTAAAAAGCAGGGGGAGGATTTTCCTGTTTCTGTTTTCATGACGGGTAGTTTGAGATTCAGAGAAACATAAACAGGCAAAAATCAAGAACAAATTACACACATCAACTAACTTAAATTCTGGAATTACGACAAGAGTTGCCACAGTATGTGTCATGCAGAGAGACTGAATATGATGCAAGTTATCTTCTAGCTGATTTGGATACACCAGTGGATTATTGTCCTCAGGATAAGTCTGTAACACAGTCAACATTTCCTATTTACTGCAGAACTATGTGCTATACAGTCCTACTGACTACAGTGGGGTTATACAGAGTTGAAAGACAGCAATTTGGGCACAAGAATGGTATTAATTACACCAGCTTTTGGCAGCTCTAGTTCTGCTGCTGCCTGAGAAGAATGATTTAAAGCCTCATTATTACGTAAATCACTGAGTAGGTGTTCGGTGCTGGACAATCCATGCAGAAATACATGCTGACTTTTTTTGTCTCTCTAATTTTTCTTCTATGCTATATTTTTCCTTTGAAATCTGGAAGAATAGAAACTATTTTTGCAAATTCCTTTCCAAGATGAAAGATTCAAGAGCTCCATTTTTTTCTTTTTACCATGAGATTTAATTTTCTTCTGAAAAACCTGGATTGAAAGTGACAAGTATACCGAATTCCTAGAAATCATACCCTGTTGTGGAGTTATTAAAAAGCATGTGTCATATTACCTCTTAAATCCAGAACTCAAGTCATGGGAACCAGATCCTCAGTAAGATTTGAAACGCATATGACACGTGTAATGCCCACCAGTAACAAATACTTCCTGTGGTCTCTTATTAGACTGGTATTACACTAGTCTCTTACTGTGAGCTCTGAAGTGGACCCTTCAGGGCAGTGGAAGAATTAGACCTGCCTGTGCTCAAAAGCTACAACATTTCTCCAAGATTTCTTCAGTTATTTAAAGAGACCTTGAAATATCATGGGAAAGAGTTCTTGAAAGGACTAGAGGCCTGCTTAGAAGTATAGAAATGGAGACAAAGGTGCAGCTGGTGAAAACTGAACTCACCTTGCCCTTTGACTCTGTCATCAGTTCTGTCATAAGAAACAGTGAATTCCAGAAACACTGATGTTATCAGAGTCTGTAAATACACAAAAGATCATCAACAGCATCACCAGAAATCTCAATAGGACTAGACACAATGCAGCAGTACATGCACTTCCATTTATACCAAGTGTTCATTTCTGGAGGTAACTCCAGAGATGTGAATATTATCACTGTGACGGATAGTTACCATGAAACTACAAGATTTTTAAAGATGATAAATTTTGCATTTAAATGATCATGACATCTCAAAGATCAGATGCTTAGTAGCATAATTCTAATGTTCCCTCAATATATGACATATAAGCATTTGCGCTTACAAATAAGGAATCTGGTAGATAATTCTTCCCTCTAAAGTAGTGTAATGTAGTTATGGGTGGTTACATATTTTGTAATAGAACAGGCTTAGAAGTTCAACTGTCTCCTACAAAACTACAAATTTAATTATCTTTGGATTCTACTGGTTTTCATTTGTGGGTTTTTTTTGCTTTACTATTACTATGTCCTATTATTATGCTATCTATGATTACAGAGGTTGGATTAAAATTATGCGCTTTTTTCCCTTTTGTTCTGTTAGCAAGTTATACAGATATATGGAGACAAAATGTCTAGTTTCACCCTTACCCAAGGCCAATAGACTTTTTGTTTCAATAGGGATTGCAAATACATTAACTGACATTTTAGCTTACATACTGTAGGTCAAGGAAGTTTCAGAGTAGTCAGATTTATTGGAGGAGCTCTTATAACATATAGTAACTTCTTGTTATACAGCTTACTAATATAAGCATTGGTGTAAACTGAAAAGTGGCTGTAAGATTTCATTTGAAAGTAAGGAAATTTACATTACAATAAAGTGTTTCCTGCAGTAGGAATTCTCAGGGAAAAAAAAAAAAAATCAGCTATCACCACAGAATATAAATATGAACAAACAAGTGGAAAAAAAGACAGCCAGCTTACTGTACATGAAATAAGCTAAAATGACCTTTGTCCTTTGCCAGTATATAAGTCTGCTGTTTAGAGACTGTTTAACTCTTCCCCAGCCAAAGTTGAGTAATGACTGCTGTAAGAGCCTGATCCCCCTGCTGCTTGAGGGTCCTGCACACTTTGGTATTTTCTCTTCCACTCCACAGTAACTCCACAGAATTCAGAAATACAAACTGAGATGAAACGCACCTAAGAATAGGACTCACATCAGTATCCTGAGTAGGGAGTTACATAAAATTAAGCACGGGAAATAATAAATGTCTTAAATCCTATTCTTTTCGAAGTTCCTCCTCTCACTAAAGATTCACAGATGAGAGGTCTCTCAAGGGTGACTTCTAACATGAGATTAAGTATTTCTGTACAAAATGCAAATTTGATTCTGTATTTTCTCCTTACTGAATTAAATACAACAGCAAACAACTCATAGGCATATAACATTTCAATGATGTATGGCACTGGCTGGTGCTGAGTCTTTGGGAGAAAACATTGGAATGAGTGTGGGGGAGGTAAGGGCAAATCAGTTTTATGAAATACACAAAATTGACTTCTTTTTGTTTTAAAACCTGAAGATTGACATGAATATGAAATAACATTATAGTAGTTAAAATTTATATAGTCACATTGTAGTTGCAATTGGAGTTTTCATTAAAAATGATAAACAAAATTATATAGCCATACTAGGAATTAATTTATAATTTACCATAAAACCACAACTGACAACTCCCAGCACAGAATGTTCAGTACATAAAGACAGTGCCGGATCACAGTTTACAGCCTAAAGCAAGAAAAGTTGCTACTGATACATAAACAAGTATGACTGACTTCATATGGACTAACTGCTATATTATTACAAAATCACTGGATATAACTTTTTAAGCCAAATGAAAGGATTACAGATACTTCATAGAGTGTAGGGACATGGCTATTATACTCATTTCTTTTATATAAGACAATAGAGAGCCTATCCAAATATCGTGTTTCTGGAAAAGTGCACCAGGGCAAACCCTAGAGATGAAGTAATAGGGTAAGCGAGCCAAGGTTTCTCTTTCCTTGCCTGCTTTAAGTGATGTTTTTGTCACAGATGTAACTAATGACACACACTGTTGGAGTGAATGTGGAAAAAACTTCGCACAAGAAATGTTATACTTTTATTTTCCTTGCCAGGCATAAATTGATTCCATATACTGTTACCACAAATCCTGTGAATACTCTGTTCTGTGCAGAAACATACTTTGCTGGCACAGATATTCTGTGTTCTAGTTTTGCTGGTTCTACTCAATATTAAAACTACTCTTGATCTGAATTAAAACTGCTTGAACTTTTATTAGAAGCATAGGGTTTGTATGACTAAGATGAAGGCTTAGCTTGTACCCCTATAAAAGCTTGAGAAAATCACTGCAGCTCCCTTGTCATTTTTGTCTGCCCAGTTTTTCTTTAATTTGAAAAAGAAATGTAAACTCAGCTTTCTGAACTGACCGCCACTTTTCAAGAAACTCTCTCTAAGATACTGGTCATTTGAGGGTGTATCCATTAATTTGGAAGATATTTGAGGAATAATGAGTAGAAAGGGAAAAATGCAACAAAATAACCACTTCTTTTCCCCTTTCAGCAAAGCTCTTATTGTTCAAAGCAGAGTTCAGGATAAGAGCATGTCAGTGTTCTGTTTTAATACAAAGGGATTAATGAAATCAGGGTCAAAATTTTTACCTTGTTTTTTGTTTGTTTGTTTGTTTGTAACACTCAACTGAGCTAAAATGCTTCCTTGGCTTCCATGTGTGCTCAAAGGGCACTGCAAAGCTTTGCTTTTCCCTTTCCCTTTGCCTCCAGGTCCCATATAATTGATTCTGACCAAGTGTTAGCAGTTACATCCAACTCCCAGAAGTTTTTCCTGAACTATGGTTATTCCTGGTGATTCATATGTCTGAGAATCTTACTGAAAAATAAACTATTGGAACCTTTAAAATAATTAACTTGGCTCTTATAATGCACAGGATCTTTTGAAGAGATTGCAAGGAAGGGAGAAATGTAAGAGAAGAGGAGAGCTGGACCATGTGCTTGTGGAATCCTGGCATTGGGAAAGCATTTGTCTTTATCTACTTACACTGGGGCCAGATGCAGAAAGCCAAGGGCAACTTACCTCCCAGATGCAATGACTAATGATGTGTCAACATATCAAAGAGATCTCCTCTTTTCCAATAAAACTGAGTCCAACATCATTTTTGCTTCAAGAGTGTGAAGGGGAAATTAAAAAAAATATCATACAGAAGGCTGGCACTCTTATCTAAACTGGTCAGTACCTTTCCAGTAAATCTTTTTATGTAACTTTCCTTTGCCCCATTTCATGTGAACATAGGTATTCAGTCTTGTCCACACAGAATGAGGTTTTAAGCAGGGTAATAATCAGAAAAGATTCAAAAGACCTCCTGCTAAGCTTCCTGCTGACTCACTCAGGGAGGTTAGCAAGCTGCTTAATCTATTCCTAGTTCTGTTTATTCACCTGGAAAATTAAGGAGCAAGTAATAATTAGTGTTTATAAAGCACTCTGAAAAAAGAATATAATTACTTCCTCATAAAAAATCTGTATGATTAGTTTGACTCTGTACACCACCAGTACCCTTGTGCATCCTCCTAACTCAAGGATTTACCTGTTATCATTTCTGGAAGACTTACATTGTTGTTTTACGGAACACTTTTAGTCCTCTGCTTTCTCTGAGGTTTGATATTCTCCATGCTATATTGTATACTGGCCTGTAAAAAGTGAAAACAAAGGTGAGAACCTGCTTTATCCCTTCAAATGCTGAAGTCTATATATTGGGCTGTTCAGAGGGGAAAAAAAAAAAATAATCTGTACTTGAGTCATTTGCACAACAGACATTTATCGAGGAGAAAAGAAACTTGGATTGAGCGATTTGAAGTGCAAATGCTGATAGCATGAGGTTTTTGACTCTCTGAGAACTGGCTTGCATTACTGCAGGAAGGAACTGGCAACTGATTTAGAGATTATTGAGTTGAATCAATAGCCCTCAAGTTTCAGAAGAAGTCAGGTTTGGTAATAACAAGAAAAGCTGAGTTGCAGTTCTTTACAGAGAATAACTCCTTTTCTTATCTCCTAATAGAAATGCTGTTCTCTTTCACAACCTCAGTAGACTTCCCACTGGCTGGACATGCGAGTCTGTTATGTATAGAAGCCAGTACAACAGCCAAGTGCTGTCTTAATAATAGCTTCCAGCTCCTGCGTTTCCTGTAGCATGCACTGAGGGGAACAAGTTCCCTGTTTGTTATAGTCACTGGAATTGCATCCCCTGTTCTAGATTTCCATTACCCATGCTGGTTCTCCCCATTCCCCAGAATCTTGAGCAAATCTCCACTCAGATATCATTAGCTGCAGTATTTATAGGAGTACACATTATTTGAACCTGAAAGGAAATTAGATTAATGAGTTTTGTCTTTCATTAGTTACATGGAGAATATCTGTGTGTGTGTGTGTGTGTGTGTGTGTGTGTGTGTGTGTGTGTGTATTCAGATAGAGAAATGTATAAAAACCAGACTAAGATCTACTTCTCGGCTTCCTTTGCCTCAATACTCCTGAGTCTTCTTTTGGCTGTAGTTGGGTACTTGAACTTTTTGCACATACTCTGAACTGAGTTTCTTTTTCTCTCTATCTTTCTGACCTTTGGGGTCAGTGCTCTTCCGCACTCCTGGCCACTGTGCACTCTCCCTCTGAGTCTTTATGTCCTAGCAATTAGACATTATGTCTTTGTTTCCCCACTAGGGAAATTCCATCGCTCCAGTTCCTGGCTCTGAGGAGCATGGGGGAAGACTAAGACTTCCTCTTTTTTCTTCTTTTTTCCCTTTGTCTTGTCTTAGGCACATTTATTCACTATTAAGAATGGACTGGTTCAGTGATGTGCCTGTAAGAACGCTCCCCTGCTCCTTAACTCAAAGGGCATGTGAACACCAAAGGGCAGCAGGAATGTTCACATATGCTCAGAGAATCTTCCATATTGTTTCTGTTTTGTTTCCATCTTAACAGAAAACTCGATTACAAACAGTAACAACTAAACTAAACCATCTCCTCTCGCCAATGCAGTGAGTCACCAGGACTTTCCATAATAATATGAATAAGCGTAGTTTTTAGGCTTTTATAGTTGACTATACTTACAAAAAAGGGAGCTTTGACACTACTTCTGGACCTAGCAAAACATAGTTTTACATCAGCTTTTTGCCCTGTGAATGATAAAGGAGTTATGCACTTTTAAATCAAAACTGAATATTGTACATCTTGGTCTTGTGAGTCAACACAGCTTTTTAACTAAGCTGCCCCGTAAGCAAGATAGCATCTGCAAGAAGAAAATGAGAAACAGCTGTATCACAGGGCTTTGCAAAATAAAATCTTGTTTACACACTGTATGGATATGCACATGGTGGTCCAGGGATATTCCAAAAACTACATTAGCCTTCTGAAAATTAAAGGCTACCATCTCTTTCATTAATTTTTATGTTTGTTTGAAACAAAATGCAGTACATGGTCCAATTGATCTGTCAATGGCATAGACACAGCATGCAATGAAAGCCCACAGCACTGCAGAAATCCAGAAGTTCTCTCTCTGGCAGGACTTTACAGGGATTTCAGTGTACTATTTGATATCACTGGAAAAAATGACAAGTGGAAATGTTAAGTTTTCTTAAAGAAGGTTTTCTCAGTGTAACTGCAGAACTTAATATATCTCTGGTTTTCATAATATAGTATTTCCCACAAATTGTGAGATGATCATGTTTAAGCACTTCAGACAATTGTAGTTTCTATAACAATCTGATGAAAGGAAGGGAATCCATCAATTGAAGGACTTAAATCATATATAACAAGTTTTTTTAAACTTTATATCAATATTCTGTAAATTAACAAGGAATCAGTGAAATTAAAGTCCCAGCACAACACACTCTTCACTACCAAGAGCAATGAGTGAAGTACTCTTTGTACATGTGGTCATTAAGAGTACTGCAGTCAGGAGGGGAAACACCATGTCACTGGGATACAGGAACTGATATCTTCTATGGATTTGAGAGCTAGGCTTGCTTTCAAACCTTTTCAAATTTGAAATCCAGCTTGAGAAATTACCAAAGTCCATGGGAGGGAGGCAGACCCCCTGCTAGGACTAATCAGTGATGCTGCCTGATTTCTAAGGGATCAAATGATAACTAGACACCCTAAAATACCTTATGACTGGTCATTTCATTACATGCCACATTCAGAATGTGGTCATTTAAAAATGTATGTACCAGTATGCCACATTGGAGCTATCATAAACTACCTGTTATTTTGTGCTCATATTCCTGTTTTACATTTACAGTGTGTATTGTCTGGGGCACACCAAATTTTAGAAGTCAGTATCATTTTTGCACATCATCATTAAGATGCTGTTTACTTCCAGTTTATGATAATGTATGAAGTTGCTAATGGAGGCATAATATTAACTGCTTTTGTTTCTGAATATTCACTCTATTAACTCCCCACACAAATTCTGGTTTAGTCCTATTTATTATTATGCCTTGTCCTTGTGATTTTTATAATCCAGACAGTTTAGACTGGGAGTAGAATTTAAAATGGTACAGTATCAAATAGATTGCAAAATAATGAACTCTGTAATGTATTCCATAGAGCTATACTGTGCTTATAATAAGCATACATAAATTCATTTTGATGTATCATACTTAGCGCAGAGGTAAGTGGCCATGTAATTAGCTCATTTCTTTCATGTTTCTTCATCTAGTAATACTGTAATATTTTTTTTAAAAGCAATCAAGTTATTCTAGCACAATTTAATTTAAACCTAGTGTATGATTTACTGCACCAGATCTTGGGATTCTGTGAATGCATAGAAATTCCTCCTACTCTGGTGGCTCAGCCCTCCTCTCATCTGCCCCATTCCAGCAGGTGAAAAGAAGATACATGACATGCTACTTTCAAAGTCAGACTGAGCAAAGCCCTGGAATGTACAGATGCATGATTAACCCTTTGTTGTGGAGAGGGTGTATTAGTTGATTTAAAGGAGTCACTGGGCTTCCCTTTGGAAATCTCTGTTTAAACAGAGAAAGAAACAGGAGCCTTCCACTAACTTCATTGGATTTTGGCTTAAATCTTGCAATGACAACAAAATACATATTCATTTGTAAGCTATCATGCAGATTTGTTTTTCTAGGATGACCTATTCTCTTCTTTTACAAGGATTTGTTTCTTCACCTGTTCCTATTTCCTTTTACTCTGCCATGCTATAGAACATCACTGTCCTGTGAGCAACAGGGAATTATTTTCTCATTCAGTACTGAGAAATGAACCAATGGTCCAGATATGGCGAAGGGAAGGGGGAAAGACAAACCATTTCTGAGCCATTTGAACATATGAAATCTGTATTTTAAAAAAAAATATAACAAAAATTTCCTTTTGCTCCATACCAAATCTGCTCCTGAGAGTTCATATTTTCATACATAGGTTTGATATTTTGGCCAAACACATCTCAGATATGTGTTGGATATTAAAATGGAACATAAATCCAAACTCCTGAAGCTTGTTGTGCTCCCAGTAGATGTTTTAGCTGGATAGCTGTGTAGGTCTTATGAAATGCAGAATGACCAGTCTGCCTTGAAGACCAGGGATCCTTCAGGGTCATCTTGGCTGGCTGCTTTTCTGTGTGCAAGGAACTTGGCAGGTTGCAGAAAATCCTGTCACATGTGATTCTCAGCATATGAACCTGAGTATTTGCACTTTAGAAATACATTTAAGCCATTGTGCCTGTGCAGTTCAGGAAACTAGTGTGTCCCCAGGAGTATGAAGTTGCATGGAGGCACTATTCCCTTACTGTGTGGCAGAGACATTAGCTACATATTCCAGGGGAGCTCAGCAGGAATGTTTAAGAGAAAAGGACCAGTCAACATTAATCAGCTGGCAGAACTGAACTCTCATGAACACTTAAAATACAAAGAGTAAAAACATTGCTGCATACATTTGCATTCTTTGAGAAAATGCTGCAAATGCTGTCTATCTGCCTTAGACAGAAATGTCAATGTTATTTTAGTTGCCGCCTGCAGAAATCAGCTTAATCCACAGTGTAGTTGAAGACAGGGCATCAAAACTGGTCTGTGTAACCAAGGATGTAATTTTCTCCTGTGTCTTTACAAAAATTAATGCAAAACCCCCCTAAAACACCCACTTTGTTGTATGTAAAAAATATGTTGGTGTTTTATATTGTATTCTGTTCCTGTAACAGACAGCTGCTCAAGAATCCTTTCTTTTCCAGTGAGAGGTACAAAGGTTTTCTGTCTTATTACAGTTTCAGAATCAAACTTCAAGAGGTTAGAAATCTCATATTTTATTCTGTTGGTGCTAGCCTACTTTTCATTCCTATATTGCAATACAAAACTTTTATTCACATGTCACACTTCCCCCTCTCACCCCTGCAGAGGTCTCTTACATCATTCTGTGTTCTGTGAAATCCATAAGGAAAATGTGATTTGTTTGTTTGCACTTGCCTCACCCCTGGCAGAAGCCGTGTGGTATCTAGTGAATGAAGCACAAGATTACCTATATCCTGGATAAAAACCAGAAAGGTTGGTGTCATTTAAGGTGTACAATGCTGGCCTGAAAAATAACATAAAACTCACTGTCACCGCATGTATAGCATCTGCGGCTGACCCTCTAGTCATCTTATCCCAAGTGTCCAATTAGGGCATGAGCATACCATAGAATCATTTAGGTTGGAAAAGACCTCACAGATCACTGAGTCCAAAATCAACTGTGCAGAACTGCAGACAAGCCACAGCTGAACCTAGTCTTGCTGAAAGCCGGACTTTGAAAATGCATATCTATGCTTTGAAAAAAACCTGCACCATCTGAGACAATCAGGTGCTCTTATGTTAAATTGTTTAGTTCATTTGTGGAAGTATGACTGACACTTCTGCATTCCATCGGCTTCACAGGAGGCAGTCCACAAATAACAGAATAATTCCATATTTTAGGTAGCATCTGACAAGATCACAGTAAATGAAGTGCAGGTCACACATGGGAAATTGTTTTTTAATGAGCAAGCTCAATCCCCGAAACATAATGAAAAATCAAGCATATGATGTTGTAATCAGAGACTATACAAAAATGTATATGCAAAAAGAACTAAATGAGTGTTGGAAAGGCAGCTACTTCCCCTGTAATTTAAAACTATGACTTTGCCACCTCATAGCCTCTTTCCAATATACTTTTAACATACAGTGTATAATTTTAAAATTACTTCTTTGTTATCTGATACATCATTAGTCTCTTCTAAATAACACGTGTAGGTGCAAAGGTAGATGATAAAAACCACAGAAACATCATGAACATGATGCTTCTTCGCTATTTAAAAAACTAAAAAATTGTTATTTGTAATTAATCCATTAGTTTATTAGGGAGAAATTACTGTACTTTTTTTCTTTTAAATGTGATAGCCTCCACGTGTCTGCTAAATGCATGGAAATGTATATAATAATGCTGCCCATTTGGACAATATTCAATACAGATGTATAGCAGTTTAAAATGATTCAGCAAATGAAATCTGACAAAGATCACGTTTCAGAAGCTGAAATCACTGGCAATAGGAACAGAAATTCAGTCACAACCTGGAGGATAGCTCTTCTCCCACTTGAAGCAAAGGGATGAGCACTGTATCTGGCAGCTACATAGAACCTTTCCTCTTTTCAAATATCATTTTATAGTTACAAAAGTGATTTCTCTTTTAAATTAGGGAAGAAAGATGGCAGTGTAGTTGCCCAAATCACAGCATTTAAAGACATGGAAAGACACCAATGCATTTTGTTAGAAAGGCATTGTGAAGGTTTGATTATTTCTTCAAGTCACACACACCCATGCAATAAAGCAGCAGGAAATATGGTCCATTTTGCTGGCCCCCCTGGGGTGTGACTACAGGCACAGTAGTAGAGAGAACACACCACACGCTCCATATACCTGCATAAAAGAAGCTGCATTTTTCAGGTTGGCACCAAGTCCCTGTGTGTCAGCCAACAGATGTGGCCAGATTTATGATGGAGAGTGTGCTAAACTTACAAGAGAGCTGGAATAAATTACTCTGTTTTTCCAACAACTGAGAAACAGCAAAAGAGTTGTGCTCAAGTCACATTTTTCTCCTGGTTCTTCTCCTGAAATGATACAAGTTGTAAACTCTCCATTACTATGTTACTGAGCTTATCATTAATTCCACTGAAGCTCAAAGATACAAGCTCAGTCTATGAATATTAATCTTTTCTGTGTGAGAACCATGTACTTATATATTTTTTCTCTTCCATAAACCAGAACATCTTCTTATGTCAGGAACTTTACTTTACACCAAAACTGTTCTGATTCCTCTCTGTATCTGCTAGATTTCAGATTAAAATAATACAGAGTTTCAGTGATGCAAGAGTTAAACAGTGTCTTCCCAATAAAAAGGAGCATTGCATAAACCCTTTCCTTTTCCTAAAACTACCATAAGTAATTAACAATATTTAATATTTGACATAAAGGTTTTATTTTCTAGTGACTGGGATTAGTCAAGATTTATTAGGATAACTCAGCCTAGAATACTACATACAGATTTTAGCTTTATCAAGCAGCAACAGTTAATGAGAACTTTAAGCAGATCCCATGTCTCTTCTTCCTCTGAGAACACAAAAATTAAAGCTGAATCTTTCTCTATGGATCTCTTCACTTCAGACTGTTGACTTCTGGCATGTCTCCCTGCTTCAAGGGACTATGGGCTTTTGGAAAGGGAAAGAAGGTTTTCCTTGTGGAAAGCTTGATGTCGCTATTACTAGTCTTTGGAGTTGAGTGGACGGATTTCCAAACAATTAAACACTTCTGCATCCAGTAATGAAAAAGACTCTTACTTCCAAAATGTGCTCACAGTTTCAGGAGTACTGTACTCACAGTTTCACAGAAGGAAAGCGTAACGTACATTATAGCACTCTTTTCATAGAGTATTTTTGGCTTTTGTGACATAAACCCTATATGTTCAGCAGTCACACATATTAGAACCTGGCTAGGCCTCAGTTGTTCAAGAATTATACCCGTTTTGTTCTTAGGTATTTACTCAAGCAACACCAGTGTGCTTGGCTGGCTGAGCACAGGTTTCTGAGAAATTCTCTGTGTGTCTAATTCATTGGATGTCATGTATTTTCTTCTGGGAGGAAAAAAACAGTGTTCAGGCATAAAGATTATATTCTATAGGATATGACATGCACAGATATATTTAGGACAAAGGCAATTTAATATCTTTGAATATGAAGGCTTGGTCATTTTTCAGCCACAAACTTAATCTTGTTTTCTAATTTTTCCTCTAAGTGAACATTACATTTTTGCTGGTTCTTTTAAGCTTGAATTCTACTTTGAAATAGCCTGGCTGGTTTTCACTCTTTCACTGTGTCTGAGTCAAGACTCGGTTTTCTCATCAGAGGACAAAAGAAGCTGATTAATTCCCAAGTGAGTAGTCACAAAATGAGGAGTCCAAGGACTGTTTTTATTGAGTGTCAAAAATTAGTATCTTCAGAAGGGCAACACTGTTGTCATCTACCTCTGCTACCAAACTACTTGCCTGATCGAGGACAACTTTTCACTTTAGCCACAAGTTTGCAACAAAACCTTATCACTAGAGCAGGATCTAATCTGGTCTGATTATTCTATATAGAGTCTCTAATTCTAGAATAGATCTCTTAAAGCTGTTTTTCCAGCTTTTCCAGTATTTTTTCCACATTTTGCAAATAAGTTGTAAAGCTTTGCAATCTTTACTCTTATATCAACTGAACACTCCAGCTGACTCCATGTTTTCTTTGAAATTGAGTAAATTTGTTGATTAAATTTCTATCTTTTCCATTAGATGTAAAGTTTACAGCAAACAAATTATTTTATGAGTTAATTAGAGAGATAGCAGTCACATGCTGAACACTGATGTCTTCCTCAAAGTAAATAAAATATAAAATAAAATTTCTTTGGAGCAACTCACATTGGACATTCGCTTGCTTCTCTGAATTTAAGCTCCAAACTGTAGAATATCTCTTAATCTCCAAGCTACCCAAAATGTAATTTCTATTCCTTCTTTCATGCTTCCCCTTCATTCAATACCCGCATCCGGATTCAGTGGATTCCCCAAAACTCATTTACAGTAAACAACTCATTCAGAAAGCTCAAAGCTACAATTAACTTCCTATAGCTCTCCCCTCTTTACCTTCTTGATGTACACAATTGTCAGCTGTAGGCAACAGAATGATCAAATTTATGAATAATTTCATAGTAAGCAACTAGAACGAATAATTCCTCCACATGCCTAATGGGCACATCCACAATTCTCTCCCCTTTCCTTTTGTACCTGATTGTGAGCTGTTCAAACCCTAATCTGGAGCTGCCCACTCTCCAACTCAGTTTAACAGAAATTATGAAAATGCCTGTGGAAATGATGCAGAATTATTCCATTTTCCCTGCTATGTATTTGAATATGCATTTAATGAGCATATTCAAATAAAATGGTACTATTGCTGTCTGTCCAAATATGTGTGACAAACTTACTATTTTAAAATGACTTCATGTTATTTGTCATAAATCAGGTTTTGCCTCATTTTAGGTGAACCAAGAAGTCTGCACTTCAGCAGCTGAGAACAAAGTTTTCAAGGACATGCCAAAGAACTGCTTCTGATTTATAAAAGCCATGAGGTCTTTATGAAAATTAGCTTTGAGATATACTTCATAATGTATAAAATCCACCAGTTTTAATTGGTGTCAGCAATTTTTGACTGATACTTCAGAGCAGTTATTTTGACATTTTTATGACATATTAACTCAGCACATTCTGATGCATCCTGAAAAAAGAACATTTTCATTTGGGTCTTTTAGGAAGCCTGAGCAAGAATAATAAAAAAGTGAATATGATTTTTTTTTTTTCAGTTGCTGAATGGAAAATGATAGAAAGTAAAACTTTCCATAGACATTCTTTGAAATGTTTATACTTTTATGTTTGTGTTCTCAATAACTGAAAAGCTAACAGTTTAGTTAAAAAACATAAAAAGATTAACTCTAAATTTTAACTATAAGAAAGTCTGAATTTAGGATTAGATATGGAAATTGCTCTTAAACCAGTAATTATATATATACACCATGTCTTAAATATGAAAAAGCAAATAAAACCTGATTGGCTCATTGTAGGCCAATGTTATATAAGTTCCAGTCATATTTTACAAACCTCTTCAGCTTAACAGGTTTTTAAACTGATACTTTAAATACCATTAATTTTCATTCATCAGGATTTTCTTCATATCTGAAGACTTTATACTAGTTTAACTATAAAGATGCAGCTTAAAGTAATAAAAATTAGTCTGCACTTAAATTGAACATTAACATGCACAGAAGTTTTTTGATGCCTAAATTGATATCTAGGCTTACCTCATCATTCTGTTTAGCAAATTGTACTATGAATCAAGCTGCTAAAACTGCTGTCCTTGATTTGATTTTCTTAAAGTCTAGACCTGGGAATTTCTGGTCTATACAAAAACTGCAATCTGTTCTGTAATAAAAAAAAAAAAAAAGAAAAAAAGAAAAAAAGATAAGGAGTGAACACGGAACTGGCTGTTGATTTCCTATCACCCTGAGCACAAAACTATGGTAGCATCAGAAACAGTTCAGGGGAAGGAAGAGAATAGATACCAGTATTCTGTAAGAAAAAGGAACAGATTTTCTTTCCTTAGACTAAAGACAAGTACCATCTGCACATTTCTTTTGAAGAATCTCACCTGTATATCTGTCTCATACCCAGAGGTATCTGTGTCAGGGTAGTAGTGTCAAGGCAAAAAAAAAGAGCAGGAAATAAACCCAGAAATTTAAATATGAAGGGAGGCTTGAACTTACAATTAAGATGGTTACACTACAGAAACAGAAAATTGACTGAGCAAAGAAAACATTAGTTCTACATAGAGTGCTACCTTTCTAAAATCCATAAAAATCTGGCTTAATATTGTAAGTGTTATTTATGAGGGAAATAGCTAGCTGAAAAATCTTACCATGAAAAAAATTAGCTGCTGTAGCAACAGGACTAAAATTAAATACACATTCATTTTAGTGATGGTGACAGAAATCCTTTAATGATCCATCAGTGATAATTAATCTATGCTTGATTTTCCTGTTATTCATCAATTAAAAAAATTTCCTTTCCAGTCTGCCTGTAGTCATGTACATTATAGTGGTTTGCCTTTCTGGAAACACTGTGATGTTGTTACAGAGAACTTTTTTAAACTTCATTTATCCATGACCCTTCTGCTTACCTTAAGAATCACACACAAACTATATCTTTTTCCCCTCAAGCACTTCAGAGGTATCCAGGGTCTGTCCAATTTTCGAGACAACAGATCAGAAGTCTGCACATGCCTGTTCAAATCTCTATTGAATTGGTGGTAACTTTCAGGATCATGATGCTCTGGTGCAATTCAATGTCTGATGCTGGACAGCATATGAATCATGAAGGGTTAGGCACAGAAGATTAAGCATAAGAATTGGAAATATTGTCTTAGAATTGGAGACCTACTGAGAGAATTCTTAGGTCTTTAAACTAACACCAACCAAAACTAGATAGTATCAACAATGCAGCACAGCATGAATGCTGAGGTACTCATGTAGGTTCCCAAACATGGCTTCTTTCAAGAAGGGTGACGTCAAAACTGAAAATAGATGCTTTTCAGCATAGCTAAAGAACTTGCAAGCAGCATCACAGCCATGCATCTTGACCATTTTTAGTCATCTTCAGCTTGGAGATCTCTGCCCAGCTTTCTCTTGTGAAGAATGACCATGAATACACAGCACACAGATTCAACATGGAGCCCATGGAGTCAGGGTGTCAGGGGAGGGGAAACAAAAAAACAGTAGCTAAAGCTAATATTAAAATGTTTTCATGTTCACCTGACTATGTCTGACAACTGTGATGTAATTTAGACAGTTCAAAAGCCAGGACCACATTTCAGCCTGTGCAAGCAGGTTATAGTGCCACTCCAAACATCTGCACTGCAGTAATCCAAAAGCTGTGCTCTTAGCATGTTCCTCCAGCCTCCATCCTTGGCTCCATTCTCTGTTGGTGTGCTGGAGCCTAGAAGGGGCTCTCTGGGGAGAATTCTGCAGCTGTTTTGCAGAGATCCTATGCCAAGGCAATTTTCTTTCAACAGAAAGCAGACTTTGAGAATACCTTATGCATCTTCAACTTTCTACTTGGTAGAAAGATACTGGAACAGACTTGGGGATATTACTCAGCCACTCTAATAGCACTGTTTCCCTTAATACTATACTAAAGGGTAACACTTTAGCACCGCCTTGGAAAGGTGATTGATATTTATTGAACTGCCAATGTTATTTCCTCTGCAGTTTTCTCTCTAAATGTCCTTTCCAGGCATGGACTTTTGCTATAGGTTGACAGATTGGAAGAGATTATAGCGTTGAGTATAGAGACCAAAGAATATCCTGTATGGATGACATCCTAGATGCAGTATAACCATATATAACTATTAAATTAATTACTGGAAAGAGGGTGTTTTTTCTTTATTTCTGCTGCAACAATGGTTATATACAGAGTAATAATCAAGAAAGGACATAGCATAAATCACAGTTTACTTGAACAGCTTCCCTAATATTTTTCTATTTTCTCTTCATGTTAAGACAAAATACTCTAGAGTAAATCAGTTATCAAGAGGCTTAAAAACTATCAGTGAAGTGACTAGAATGCAAAGTAATGGGTGTATCCATACCACACAATGGAACATTATACAGAGACCCCTGAGTAGGGACAACCAAGCTAATGTGACATTTTGTTACTATATTAATAATCTTGCCTAATAGAATATCTTTACAGATACATCTTTCTTTTAAAGATAGACTGATTATCATTCTTGGTTTTATAGAAAAAGTATGAAGTGATTGGCTTGGCCTTTCCCTCTCCTCCTCCACAACTTTAATTCCTCTGTTTTTCCTGTTGCAGTGCCCAAGACCATTCCCTAGCTTCTTAAACTCCTATGGTTGCTAAACTCAAGAGATTACAAGAAAGCATACATCATTTGCACACACTTAAATGGATATATTTCCTGTTAGTTAGGAAGCAACAAAAGCATGGGCACCTTTTTATAAAACAACAAAAAAAATCAAAGTGCTTCTTTCTAGAGTGACTTACACTGACCTACCCATTATAAATTCCTATGAAAGAAGTCTTGGAGATTGGACTTCAGCATGTTTTACTACAGTAATATATCCTCCTTTTCACAGTGTTACTCAAAGACTCTTGTTCAGGTGTACTTTTACTAAAAACAGAGGAAAATATTTCCTCCGAATTCCAGACTTCCCAATTATGTTTCTCCAGGGCCTTAAACCTCCTTTAGAATATGAGGCATGCACATACTTCCATCAAGCAGCAGTGGCAGGGCACAGAAGAAATGTCCATCTTCCAGCAGAGCAGCAAGTTGCCTGCATATCCCCCTGCTCCTGAAGCTAGGTGTTTTCACTGATATCTGAGGCATTTAATACAAAATCCACTAATTAATCTGATAAAATAGTAATGATCTTGTTCCCTTTTAATCTAATGCTTGTGAAAAACCCTGCCTTGTTCTAGTTTAGTATTAGTATTAGTTTCAAGGAAAGGTAGTTTACTAGCTATTCACTGTCTTTAAATGATACACTTGTGATGGATTCTTCTGCATATTCCATGAATGAGGGCTGAGAGCACCAGAAGCATTTCAGTTCATACACTTTTGAAAGTAGTTCTCCATATTTTTCATGCTGATAATCCAAGCCAAATATCATATGACTGTTAGGACTCATTTATTTTTTCCCTCCTTGCCACCATTGTGGGTATTATTCAAGAAAGTAAAAGCAAAATTCTGCTATGTAGTTTGTCTAGCGCCTGTCCCCTTTCTATAGTGTTTCCTTCTGAAAGAGGAAACATTACGAGCGCATGGCTTTTGTTTTGAGTCCAGGAGGAAACGCCATGATGCAGCTTTTCTGGAAATCTATTCAGGGCAGACTGAACACGCTGAGCTAAAAAAATGTTAGGAAATATGCTTTTCCTGTCTTGAGAAAATGAACCAACAGCTTCCTCACAAATATTACATTTGGAGGCTGGAACTAGAAGTATTGTTGAATGGGATGCACTGTGAGTAGCAATATTTAGGCCTTCAGTCTATTTTTGGATATTGGTCACTGATAACAATAGACTGAGAGCTCAAATTGATGCTGCAGGTTGCCAAGTAGTACTCTGTAATGCCACTAGGCTGTGATGGTTTTTACATTACTCTTAAAAGCACTGCTGGGAGAGACACCACACTGCTGGCTAGTAGTGTGATTTCTGCAAATACTGGTTCAGAAATGAAGCAAGCTACAAAATGCCTCCAAGCATGCCAGCACTATAAAGTATATGATTTCCCTGCCTTTTTGGCTCTCCCATTCCTCCCTGAAATCCTATTTCACCTCTAATAACAGGAGTATACACACTTCGTGTATCTGAATTTCCAGTTGCTCTTAGCATGTACTTTCTGTGCAACACTCCTGGATGCCAAGAGATTCTGGGGGCAGAGACATAATGCTACTCCTAGCCATTCCCAGATCTCTTCCCGATTTTCCTCCCCACAAACAAGTTAGCTGCCCATTTTCGGGGAAGATGGCCTCTGCACCTTTTGCAGAAAGCACTAAAGATAAAAATGTTTTGGCCAAGGCAGCGAGAGAAGAGTGCAGGAGCCAGTGATGTGCTCCTGCACCATGGAGTGCTGTGGCTACCTTGATTTCTGCCTGTCCTATTTCACCTTCTCTTACTCAGAACTTGTACTGGAATATCTCCGATTAGCACAGCACTCTCAGCACAGTCTGTGGAGAATAAATGTTTGACTTTTTTTGACTATTCTAAGAATAAATGTTTGTCAAAAAGTCTTGACTCCCTTGTTTTGAAGTGAGCCTCCAGCTAGCAGGACTTCTCACCAGCTTACCCAGGTAGGAAAACTGTTACTTATCCCCAGCATGCCAAGCTGCTTCTCGTAGGTTTATTCAACCTGTACCCTCTGACAGAGCAGTCTCTTTGATGCTGCGTAGCCTCAGAGCTAGGCAGGGGTTTCCAGCCTTCTGGGGCAGCTCTGTTTTTTGGTGGAAGAGCCAGGAAAAGCTGCGGAGCAGCAGTGCAGCCAGCAGTGGTACCCCCCACCCAGGCCAGACGCTGGATACAAGGCAGCAGCCTCCATGCACAGGGGCGACTTCCCGCTCCACAGTGGGCAGTATAAGGCAGCATGTTGTTTTAGGACACCAGATGCTCATTTTTTAAGACTTACTATCTGACCACCACTCTCATCTACTGTTTGGTTTTTTCCTTCATCTGTTTTGGCCATGTAATGACTCTAAGCAGATTTAAAACCAAACTCAGTTGTCTTCAGTTATTCAGGCAATGAAACAATGAGATTAATTCACAAGAAAAAAAGACGATCCTGTTCACCTCCTGTGGGCTGTGAGCAACCCTTGCACCTGGCAACAACAACCACAGAGCTCAAATCTAGAGGGGTCATTAACAAAACAACAGCATGAACACAGCACTCAGAGGCTTGGGATGTCTCACCTCCTTCCAGTGTCAGTGATGCACACCCGGGAGGGCAGCTCGCCTGCAGCAGGGACCACACTGCCTCCGGCCGGAGCCATCGCTGCTGCTCCATGCCCCAGCTCCCCTGCTGCCAGCTCCCAGCTGAGCCCTCGGCCATAATTTGTACTGAAATCCCTGAAGATTTAGGCTTTATACCCTGTTGCAGAGGAGAAGCCGATGCGGGTGGTAGCATTTGCTTTCCAAGAACAGAAAAAAACTTCAAAGGCCCTGGGAACATCCCGTGTAAAATTGTGGTAAATAGTTGTTGGTTTGGGACTTCTTTCATGACATACCATAAAAGAAAATAGCATCAGTGAGAGATGCTGCAATTTGATATGATGCAATGAAGAGCAATTTATTAGTTTGTGAAACATAACATTACCTTTTTATCTGACACTGTGTTCATCACATTAATGGTGGATTATGTTATAGAGCATTTTATGCTGACTGTAGAGCTCATGTTGCTTAGGACAGACGCCATTCCTGCCCTGTTGTTGCCTCTCTAGTTTTTCCAACCCTTTTATGGAGGAAGATAAAGGTATATTTCTGCCCATCCTGTCAATTCAAGACATGCCATTTTCAAAATCTCAATATTTCCACTGTGCTAAAACTGCTTTTCCTTTTCCTTTTTTTCCTGTTACAGTTTTATCTTCATAAATTCAGAGATATTTTTAATCTCTGTAATTGTTTACATGTTTGCCACCCGTGCAGTTCTGCATAGTTGAAATACATAAAAGCTTCAAGCATAGCTTTGTGTGACAATTATTCCTCACCTGTGTCTTAATTTCTGAGGAATTTGAGATTCTTCTCCCAATAGTTATTGACATCAAATCCAAACAGTAAATGCAGCTTGAAACCACCTCATCCAAGCAATCACAAGGGTCTAGACATGTTATAAATGGTAGAGAAAATAGAAATTATACAAACAAAAGGAGTGTTAACCTCAATCATGTCTTCATTTTAGCCTGACTTGAGGGAATTGCATACAGTCCAAACCCAAACAAAATCTTGCATTTGTTTTCTATTCCAGGCTTAATATTCTGTCTTAAAAAGCTGGACAAAGTAAATTTATTCTAATCATTGATCTTACATACAGTAGAAGGGTGTACATTGATTAATAAAACCCGTCACAAATATAAACCCATTTAAAAATTTTAATCAGGGATTAAATCTTATAACAGGTTTTCTAGCTGGGAATCTTAGAGCTCCTGGTTATACTGAGATAATGGCCTGGAATAAAGGTACATGGCATTCAATCCTTGTGGTAAGCTCAGCACTACAAAAGGCTGACAGCCCATTTTGGAAATGATCTGGCAAATCCATTCTTCTCTTCTGGATTTAGAACAATTTGCTCCTTTTTTTTTTTTTTTTTTTATTTATTTTTTTATTTTATTGTTGAATGTATGAATGCCAGATATGAATGTGTCTGAAAGGTTAATCTAACCTTACTTGATCCATGTTTTTCTTAAAGTTGCCTTCCTTTCCGACTGTTTTGGACAGCTAGCAGACATGAGTAAGCAAATACTTCTGCTTACAGAAAAGTTACTTTTATGGCTACTTATAACTTACAGTCTCTGATACAGTGAGTCAAGTATTCAAGACCTGGTAGCACAATACAACCGATCCAGTGCATGCTGTTCCGGGATGAGCATTCCTTGTTTTCCCAGTGTGCTGTAGCGAAGAAGTCATTAAGATGGACTGATAATGACTGAATACAGTGGTGGGCTACATTCTGCATTTAAGAATTGAGTCCCATTGCATTCTTGTCCTTTTGATTATGAAATTTTTATTTATAAACACAAGTACAGTATCAAAAGAAAGAAGAAAGAATCTCCCTAACCACTCCCCAGGCTCAAGGCCTCACATTAAGCCTCCCTGCTAGGTAATAAGAAACGTCATTTCAAATTCCCATATCAGGCGGAGAATTTATGAATAGCTTCATAAGATAGTTTCAAGATGAGAGAAAAACTTTTAGTTATTTAAACCAGATGAAATTAAAAAAATTTCTCAACTGTAGCTGCACACTGTTATGCCAGTTTTTCTTACCCATGTGGAGTAGGAAGCAGAAAATAAATGCCAGTTGTTATTCATCATATACCTTGGATAGTTTAGCACTAGTTTACTTGTAACTTTAGAGCTGATCAAGATGCATGTTTGCTCTGACAAGCATGCTGCTTGCTCTTTTTGTCAGCAGAGCTACTAGAAATATCTTTTTCATTTTACCACCTGTGCAAACCTTACCACAGATGTAAAGCAAAACTTATGTAAGAACATTTTTAGTACTTTATTAGGCCTACTGAGCCAAAAGGCTGTTCTTGGTGTGAAACATGGGAAAAGTTCAACAAGAGAAGCCCCCTTGGAGCCTAGAAGCATGAATAAAGAGAACAGAGGAGAACTGATGTGTGGGGTCAGGGCCCGAGTCTGCAGTGGCACACTGTATTTCATTTCAGTAATTGCTGAAAGCAGGACAACATGAACCGAGTGAATATCTACAGGACAAGTTAACTCACTTTTGAACTCTATGAAAAACCTTAACTTGGCTTGCATTCATTACTTGCTTAATTTTGGAATATTGGGCCAAATCCAACTGAGATCTTGGCACATCACATCATCCTGCCGGGATGTAATAAATAACGAGGATGCAAGTCCTGAGGAAAAACATTTCTCATCACGCTCTGTATATGCAAAAAAGCAGAGCTGGGGGCTAAGCTTTGGAAAAAATGCATCTATCTTTTGCTTCCAAACACTTGCTTCCTTCTTCCACCCTTACTGATAGCTCAAACTTTCAACTTCAGAGACCTCTGCTAATCTATTAAACCTTTCTGTCAGGTCTTTCCTATTTTCTAGGCATTCTTGAAGTTTTCTTTCTACATTTGCTCAAATTCACAATGCCATGGGGGGAAGGGATGTTCAAAACAAAGCTCAAGAAAGCAGAGCCCATATTATGAGAAGCGCTGGCTGTCAAAGAACTATATGACTTAAAACAAGTGGAAAGATCCTGAGCAGAATATGATCCCAGTATGCGTACAAGAAAATGGATCATTTGACATCGATAACCTGTGACTTTGCAAGTTCTAAGCATAAATCAGGCCATTAAACAGTGCCATAAAATGGTTAAATGTGAAGATTGCTGTGAGTAATATAGTATTACAGAGTAGAGTATTAAAAAAAAGTTTTCCAGACCAAAAAGGAATAGCATGAAAAGTGGCATGTTGGCCATAAAGTAGACAGTTGGCCATAAAGCTCTCGGAAGTAGCTGCATAAAGCAAATAGGAATGCAAAGAGAGTCAAATAGGAAATATTCTTCCTTTGTGGAGGAGACGGTGTTAGCTAGCCACATATATTTTAACACTGAACACTTCAGTCAGCTCCAAAACACTGTCTGCACTACAAAATAACAAGCTAGAGGGAAAGCATCATGGCAAATTTAGCATGTTAGAACATATGCTTAGGAACTTTGTAATACAAACCTGCTGGCAAATCCTTAAAAATATCAGCCACTTTGTCTTTTTTTTTTTTTTTTTAAAAAAAAAGGTGTAAAGTCTCATCAATGACTTGCAACATTGGGCCTGATAAGAAAGCATTGCATTCGTAAAGGTATATGAGTCTTTGGAGAGATGCCTCGGAAGTGTTTCCACATCATGCAGCAAACTAACCTCCCTTAATTTTAGGACAAATAGGCATTTACTATTTCTAGATTCCTTTATGGGATTTTGATTGTCTCCACAGCTCATAGCAATACTAATTCCATCCAAACCAAAATAATGTCATTTCCATTTCCCTCAAGGCCCTTGGGTCCTTTCTAGAGGAAACATCTTTTTCTGTTTTGGCTTGTCTATAGATATTTATTTATTATTTTAGGGCAGAGATTTTATTGGAGGCATTGTAGATGGAAAGGACTTAGTCATTTAGGACTGACTTAGTCACAGGCATGGTCTTGCAGTCCAGCCCATTATCAAGTGACCCCAGTTCTTGTTGTATTTCCCCATGTTGCTGTCTCTTGGCACTTATGATAGCTGCCTGAGACCCTATTATGCAATGAGGATTCCTATGTCTTACAGGGAGTAGGGAAGACTGAGGCCTTCAGTATTGTATATGAGAAGATTTTACATAAAAGGGTAAATTCAGAGGGAATCATTCTGAGATGTCAGTGGTTTTTCTCTTTAAGGAATGCAAAATGCCATCAAGTCCTTAAAATTTGGGTATTAAATCCTTGCAATTATATAACAGTCTGGAATTAGTGGTATGGAAAGAGACTCATTAACGGACAGTTTGCAAGTTATTGCTGACTGGTGCATGTTTTCCAAAATGTGGGCTACAAGTGGAGCTTGACCCTGACTGAGTCATCAGGATAGCACTGACACGCTAGTGCTAAAAAGCAGTATAATGTACCAGTGAGCAGCAGTACAAAATCTGTCTCCAGGGTGATGTTTAAAGACTTAAGAAGTTTTAAAGATAACTACTTACTGTGAACAGCACATGAGCCTTTCAGTCTGTCTCTTTTGCCTCTTGGTTGCATATTTTGGCAACTCTCAAAGCCTTTATTGATAGATCTGAGAATGAAAGTCCAAAATTAATTCATTCAGAATTGAAATCACAGTGAACAGTAACTTATTGGTCCGGTCAAGCAAACTTTGTCTTTTATTGTCTATTGTTTTAGAAAAAAGTTATAGCTCTTTAAAATGCAATTTGATTTTACCATGGCAGGCTTTGATGATTTTAAAATGTATTTCCAACACTGAATAAATGGTCTATGCTAATAGTTTAATTTATTAGCTAACTTTCTTTTCAATGCTCTACCTTTTTAACTAATTCCTAGTTTGTAACATGTTTATCAATACAACCCTCCTTATTCCTTGAGCAGAAATTAAAATTTTTGGTATCCAAACCAAAGACAGTAGTTCCTATCTTTCACGTCATTAGTGACCCTGCATAGGATATAATTTGGATTTCAGACAGAAGTGAGGGTAAGATTACAGTTTTAGTTTTGTGTTTATCAATTAATCCCTTTCCATTAAGTTTTCAAGTATGGTATGAGTTCAATTTGTTCTTCCTTTTGCACATATGTTTTAAAAATCCCTGCTATATTTTCCTTCCAAATGACATAATTACTTCAGGATGTCTTTACTTCTCTCTTGTTATTTTTGCTGGAAACAGTGAAAATATACTGAAACAGCTCCTTGGCAGCCATATATATCATACTGACCCAATTTATAGCATCTGCCTTGCAACAGTGTGTACCATCATTTGCCAAACATTCTGTAACTGCAAAATAATAAGAAAATAATATTGAAGTGTTCCTACCCTTTCATACTCTCTATTCTGTATCCCACATGTCCCACAGAGCCTACATAATGAAATGTTTTGTTTGATAGGTTGTTGAGTCAGCACGGAGAAACAGAGTCAAACCCATGCTGGAAGTACTCATTGAGCAATGCTCACGGCTC
This sequence comes from Strix uralensis, assembly GCF_047716275.1. Classification (NCBI taxonomy): domain Eukaryota; kingdom Metazoa; phylum Chordata; class Aves; order Strigiformes; family Strigidae; genus Strix; species Strix uralensis. Next base: position 10,149,914 of record NC_133977.1, on the reverse strand, counting down.
CCCAGGCCAAGGTTCCTGCATCAGCTGTTAAACATACAGTGCTGTATCTGTTATTAAAGAAAGCTGTTGAAGAGTAGTGATTAACTAACAAAGTTTAATGGCAGAACAGAATATCCTTCTGCAGACATGAAAAACAAAAGAGCAATAGAAAACAAATATATAAAATGGTACCTAAGTCCTTTGAATTATGTCTTGCTTTGAGGTATGTATATGTTGCTTTCCTTTGATTTTTAGCATACAGCAATTAACACTGTTTTTTTTTTTTTTTTGACTTATAAACCTGTATTTGTGAACAGCAAGGGTCCAATTCAATTCACTACACTCAATTTACTATATAGATGGCACTTACACAGCCTTCTAAAACCTTACTGTGCAATTTGTAACATTAAAGTAATAAATGGGTGAAGTATTCACTGAACTATAAAATTACCCTTTTGTCTTCTTTTTAGCTCCAGTTTTGGAAGATTAATGTAAAATGAATTAGTACATTTTTTTCTGACAGCTGTAGATAGTATACTTCCTTTTCTTCCTCCTCTGTTCCTCTTATACCTTCCCAGAGAGAGATTGACAAGATTTTATTCTGAGATCTGCAGAACAGAATTGAAGAATTACACTATTGGTTTCTGAAAGCTGACTCCTTCATCTTCTCAGCTGTTAGATTTGTTTTGTGTTTTTTTTTTTGTTTTTTTTTTTTTTTCTAGTATAGCGTCCTCCTCAATAAGTTTCTGTGATTTTTCCAGTACAAAATGTGTTAGCCAGATTCTCAAGATTTTCTTAATTTCCCTAGACATTCTGCAGCATGGCTATTTTTGCCGGGGCATGTTAAAAATAATGTTCTGTATGGCCTCAAACAGGAATGATCTAGTTGAAGCCTTAAATTAATTCTTTGGAGGATATTACTTGTCCTTATTTTGGGTGATACTCTCATTGCATAATTTATGAGAACCAGCTATCTGGATGAAAGAGTGAAATGTAAAAACTTTAATAGATAGGAAAAATTCAATAGCAGAAAAAGTCTTCTGAAAAGGGCAACCTGAGGGGTAGGCAAGCATAATGATACCCTAACTTTCTTGTTCACTATATATCTATGTTTTAAAGAGAGATGAGTTGCAAGAGGTGAAGGAGAGCATGACAGAACCCCTATAATGAGTCTGCTAGTAGGAAAATTCTTCATTTCCAGTGCCAATCCCTTGCACATGTCCCACTAATAGTCAAATCATTGAAGAAGATGCAGAAAACATCCTTGAGGCTGAAGCCAGCCCAAGGCTGCCCCTCTCACTACAATGGTGAGTGCCACCACTTGTGGTCTGTAGAAGCATGGTTAGCCAACCTTGCTCTTTGCTTGCCCAGATATTGCATTCCTTCTTGAAGTGGTGTCACTGTGAAACAAGAGGGATAAAAGAGCTTTACCTCTCTGGCTTAGGAGGTTATTCAACTGGTGTCTCCTACATCCTGCATCTGATTCCTTGGGCACCTTGCTAAAGGCACATTGCTCCCTCACCACTGCTGATCAAGCTGCTCATACCAGGAGGAATGGCTTCAGGCACAGTGTTCAGTTTCCCAGGTGGCTTGTGTCTGCCTGCCATTTGTATATGCCCTAAATAAAATCTGTTTTCTTTTCAAGGGGGTCTATGTACACCATAGCTTATGCAATATAAGCTTGAATGTTAGACCTACAATTTTTAAAAGGATATATCAGATTCCTTACTATTTTAATAGAAAATATTTTGCCATCCAAATTGTATCAAAGCTTCACAGCACATGTTTAGCAACTTAAACAGTCAAATAGGACATAAAATGCTTGTATAATCTTAATGGTTTTGGTATCCTAAGTTAGCTGAGTCATAACAGGTGTGGAGAGGTCAGACCAGTAGGGCCACTAAATCAAAGTTAAATCATCACGTTTCCCTGAATACACAGAAAACAACATAACATTTTAAGTCATGGACCTGGGCCTAAATAAATGTACTTTTCTTTTTCTACATGAGTTGGATCTGCAGCTGACTTGCTTGCCACAGAAGCCAAGATAGGGTGGGAGAAGTTGGCGTCTTGTAGCTCTCCCACCCACACTTCATCTCATCTCTGCTCTAAAATTGTCCTCAGAATAGTCTGGCACCTCATATAATCAGGAATTGTGAAGTGAAGAAGGACATATATAACACATTTTATTATCAGCATGTTTTTTTATCTGTTCTTCACATTCTGTTTCCATGCACAGCTGTGTCTTAGAAGTCCCGGATCAACTGCTTTTATGGGTGTTGCTTTGTGTATCCTCAGTCTTTGGAGGAATGTAAATAGATCAGTGAAGAATAAATGAAAGGAGGTAAATAGTAAGAGTTTCCCCATTCAAAGATGCACCATCTGATAAATACTGAGGAAATGGATCCATCATTATATGACAGTCAGAACAGGGAAACTGATTTCTGCAGTGCTAAGCTGCTGAAGTAGTTTGAAATCAGTTTTGTTCCATTAAAGCGATCAAATATTTGAAGGTACAACAGATGATTGAAACCACCCTTTAAAATTATGGCTTTAAAATCACTGCTTACTAAGTGGAACATCATATAACTACATGGTGAGGATGGATAAAGCATGCAGAATGTGTTTACATGCATTCTCAAAAATAAAACCAGTTAAAACCCCCCACTTTCCATAATGTAATTCTTAAAATTTCAGTTAATAAGAAAAATACCATTTTTGTACTTAAAGAAAAACTTTCTAATTAGTTAACTCATGGAAATGCTCAACACTGAGACTACAGAATTAATATAACACTTCTTAAAATGAACAGAACACACAAATTGACATGAATATATCCTTCAGCATACAGTATTATAAAAAAAACTAGTGAAAACTATCACGAACATTAGTCATGTTCTGCTATAGTTTTACTTTGGAATAATGAGCACCCATAGCTATTGGTGCCTTTGCCTTTAAAGCTGAAGACTCTCTACTCTCACATTACAATTACTTCTGCTGTATACCTGTGAGGTTTGAGAGACTTGAAGAAACCATTGGCTAACATGTGTGCTTTCATTCTACAGTGTCATGCAGTTGCATTTGGATTCGGTATCAGTCATCAAGTATTTAGACTCTATACAAACAAAAAGCACATTTTTGGATGTATTTCTGTCAATACCTCACTGAGCTGTGAGAGTTTGTTTACAGAGTTGCTCAGCAGCTTCTCTTTCCATTGACTTCAGTTGCTGGCTCTTCAGGTCCTTAGTTTACAAAGGGAGGAGTGATGGAAAAGAGAGTATGTACTCTATTTCAAGAGCTATACTGCTAGATTTTCATAACATTTAGATCCATTCAGAACAGGTGTTTCAGTTCATTTCTAAACATTTCACTTAAAAAAACTACTATATTTACTTAGTAAAAACAAAGAAAATATAAGCCTTTTAGGATTTTTGAAAGCAGATGAGCCAGTTCTGTGTCCAGTATCCACTGAAATTTATTGGGATTTGACTAATTCCCCTAAACTTTACCAAAAATACCAGCTTTGTGTGCAGCTATGGGAAAACTGAAGTCATTACTATTAGCTATGCCATCATCTTAACACACAATTAAAATAAAAAAGGCAGGCCAAATGCCACAAAATTGCTCAGAAAAGAAGGGAGCTCTGCATGAAGGGAGCTTACATGGCTGGGAGTAAGATAAGGAAAAAATAAGTCAGGTCCTAAGGCAGACAAGAGTATTTTAGCATCATATGAACCATTTGGCACGAGAATGAAATACAGAAAATTCTAAAGAGTTTGATTTTGAGGAACTAGTCTGTAGTATGACCTATTTTGTAATGTTCATCTACATGAACTTCTGCAACATTACAATTAATTATCAGCCACACTAATACTTTATGACCAAATTCTTCTATACATGAATAGTTTCACTATTGTTAACAGGAGTATTATTCATGCAGGTATCTAAAAAATCTTATAATTTACTTCTGCATTTCACTCTCAACTTTCATTTTTACCATAATGTCATCAAAATGTTAAAAGATTTTATCCCAAATCAAACAGAATAGAATTATTATAGATGTGGTAAAAAGTTCTTTTTCACATCCTTCAAATTTTTCTAAACTCTGAGGCTACAGATACTTAGGAGTATTCTGGACATCCTTAGGTTTAGAAACTTCATATTAGAAGTGAACCTTAGAGAGTGACATGTTATTTTTTTTCTGAAATAAAAAGCCAGAGTTAGTCAATGTTCAGTGAATGTTTTGAGAACATATAAGAGTGAACACAATCAGAAATGCCACAGTGGAAATAGAAAACATGAAATACATAAGAGTTTACAGGAGCTGAAGTTAATTTTTTTTTTTTTTTTAGGTAGAGAAATTGTACCCAAAAACCTGGGTCAAACTAGAATACTTCAGATTCCACTCTCTGTTTCATGAATTGACATTGCCTAGTTAATATCAACTTCAGGCTTCTTGGATAAACATGAAGATCTACCGCAGCCCCAGCACTAGACCTATCAGGAACATGTGTTACGAGTGAGAAAGAGGCCCCAAGTTATGTTGCTACTAATTTAAAGACATTCATGTATTCTTTTAAACTGTATGTCATAGTAGGGAATCTTTTGCTGCTATCAAAATTAAGCGTGTGATAATGCAATATTTTACTGTCAGATGTGAAGATTAAATAAAATGGATACAGTAAGGCAATGGTGAGCTGCTTGGCAATATTTATGAACCCCAAACTGTAGAGCCCTTATCTCTCAGACCTTAATCAGCAGAACTTGTGCTTTTTGTCATGCGCTTCATAAGAATAATAGGTTTTGCACATGAAGTCACTTAGAGATTTATTTACCTACAAGAAAGCCTCCTACTTCCCAGACTCATGTTGAATCATCTAGAATCTAAGCGATCTCCAAAATTACTCCTCATCTGGTACTTTAAAACAAGGCATACAAATTTATAGATTTATGGGTTTCCCGGGGTACATAAGCACAGGGAAGCAATAGTCCAACCCTTCCATAAAAGACTTATAGGACCAGTTACAAACATGTCTCAGGGTAGTTTGGATGACCTATTGCTCTCTGAAGTCCCTTGAGTCCATTCAATCCAGAACATGATTGATTCGGAGTCTTAAATGCCTGCTACTTCTGTGTATTTGGACATAATACATATTTTAAGGAAGAGCAAAGACAGAAAAAAAAATGAGCCATTTATTTACAAAACATTCATGAATTTGCTTTCACCATCACTTAAGAGTACCTACAGCGTTGATCTGAAGTTAACCACTCTTCACAGGGCCAGTTGCAGAATTATGTGAAAATTTTCTGTGGTATGAGAATTATTATGAGTTATAGTTTTATTCATTTGGGATGGGAACAAAGATTGAGGTTAAAGAGAGTTGGAAACATATCATAGAAGAGAAGAACACCATTTTTATGGGGTACCATAAAGATTGCTTTTGATTTGACATCTTCTGCTTGTATTCATTCTTATTGAACCATGAAAATTTTACACCTGCCTGTTATTCAGTAACAAAAGTGAGGCTTTCTGTAGGGATGGGACACTCAGGTACCTTTTTTGAAAGTTCTGTTTCAAAATTGTGTTCCAAACGTGACACACAACAGATGAAATACTGTAGCTGTGATTTAACCAGGATGCATAACATAACAACATAACAGACAGCAGGCATTTATTAAGAAATAGAGATCATGTGCTGGTTACTGCTTTAACTTGAAGTAAGTGCAGGCTGGTGTTTGTAGCAACAGGAAAAGCAGATCTTTTTTGGGCTAATCTCATCCCATTCATTTAAAAAAAGATAGAAAATATTCTGAATGCTAGGGCAGATTTCAAGGCAGACAGCAAACTGCATTTATTTTCACTAGTGGATTAGAAAGACTTGATCCTTACCTAGTTTCAATGCAACCTACCATCAATACTTCCATTAACACACTTCAAGAAAGAGCTAGCATTAAATAAAACATCTTTATCTCCTCTTCCCCCTGAAAGGTCTTGTACTGATTAGAACGGAGCAGTATCTGGGCTACTCTACTCCTGGATGCCTAAATGCTTCAGGGTCTCTTTTGATAAAGACAATTTGGGCATACTATGTTTTTTTTCCAAAAGGAATTTAGGCTGTAGGACAAGTACAAAGAGCTCAGAGGTCACTACTGCAGGTCTGATAATTCCTGTACTCTGGGCATTTTTCAGATAATTTTTAGGATCATTTTTAGACTGTGGAGGACTGCCTTGGGCATGTTCTTGTGGGAACTCATAGTCTGTTTATTGGTGCAAATTTAACTCATGAAACAAGATAATTTTGTTTATTGTGAGAAGGGATTATGGTGAGAACTCTGCTGCTTCTGCTTTTTAAATTATGTTGTTTCTCTCTATTCCAGGAATAGGAAGAGGGTATACATCCAAACATCTTTCTCAAAATTGGTTCCTGAGCCCATGATTCTTCTCATCTGTAGGCAAGACAGTGCTCCACCTCACCCTTCTGACACAATAACTCTAACACATCCACAGAGAGAAACACAGTACCCACGCAGAGAATCTAGAAAAGAAAAAGAGAAACTTTTGTCTCAGGTTAACACTACACAGTATAAACCTGCCCCTAATGCTCTGTGTTAATAGCTAGTATCTACTCTTATAACACAAATTAACTCTGTAAAAACTGTAATACTAGAAGTCATAAATAATTATTTAATACCACAGATATTTTTCACGTAATTCTGCAACCAACCCTGTGAAGACTGGTTACATTTAGATAAAAACTAAAATCTCTGTTTTGTGAAGGGAAAACCACATATCCAAACCAGCAATATTTCTAGTGAAAACACTAGGCACTTTCTTCTAGATTCACTGGAGAAATTGTAAAAGTTGGCTACATGCATAAAATGGCAACTTTTGCTAGCCCAGTCTGACACAAATATGCTTGGCCCTTCTCAGCACCACTCCTAAATCTTCATTTTCACTAGGACAACATAAGCCCATTGCCTAACATTAGCCCACATCATCCCCTTTACTCCAGTTGAGATATCTCTCTAGATATCTGAGACCAGTGTGAATCACAGAAACTCCTTCCTGCATGAAATCCCCAGTGCTAGCTGCATAGTTTGCAATGCTGATTCATAAGCCCTTCTAGGCTACATGCCATCATTACCTCTAGCCTTGATCTTAAGATTTCTGGTCAGCCAGAAATGACCAAAAAGTAAAGCCAAGGAGCTATGACTAAGCCTGCATTAGGAACATCTTTTTCACCCATGCCTAGCTCCATAGCATCAGCCCTTACTGACACTGTGTGTCAGCCCACATCCTTCACCACTTTAAAACTCATTAGTTACAACACAATGTTGCGAATTCAAAATTTAATTCTTAGTTCCCTTACCCAGTGAAATTCTGACCCATAGATGTTATCCTGTATTTATGCATAAACCAGTTACTCTGTCTGTCATGAGACCCCGTTTCAGCACTAGCTCAAATCCACCTCCAGTGGCTCCCCGAGTCTTTTGCAATACTAGCTAGGTCATTGCTGTCTTGAGTCTTTCACTGTCGCATTAAGCATAAATTAGAGAGACTGGATCCAGTCAAAGAGTTCCTTGCCTGATTTATCTATGTGGAAAGCTTTTCTCTTTCATGGAGTTATAGTTCTGCAACACTCAACACATCTGAACCCTAATTTCAACCCAGCTATAAACTGATTTTTCTCTAATCTGAAATTCTTGGCAACTAAAGGAACCTGACTAGGGTGTTTCTGTTGGCACTAGTTCTTTTTCTGTGAGGGTGAAACATATTTCAATTGTATGTAGTTCAAGCGCCTTAAACACCGCCAGATAAAACACAAATTTGAACCTAATTGAGCATCCTCTCTGGGCAATGGAACTAATTTTAAGTCCAACATTTTGACACTGTTAAAACTAGGCGAGCAGCTTCATATGGAGCTGCTTATTGGCTCTTTGCATTAAACTTATCCCTAACGCTAATCTTAGCCTTAACCTTAACCACAGGCCAGCAACTGCTACCACTTCAGACAGAATAAATTCATTGGGTCCTAAATGAAAGCTCTAATCCCATTCTGAAAAAAAAAAAAAAAAAATCTAGCTTTGAGGACCCTGTCAGTTCAAGCACTGACTCTGATCTGATCACTAACCCTTTTTTTCACTAGTCTACAGGACATAAGCTAGAACCAGCCCTACAACAATAACCTTTGTTTATAATCTCCTGTCATCTGAATCCAAAACCTCAGCAAAATTTCACCTGCATTCATTGAACAATGTGTGTTAAACATCTTTACTTTTGGCGCCTCATTAGAGCAGCTGAATATATTGACTCAAATCAAAAGAATTGTTTTGAAGAATCTGCCTCTCAGACTCAAAATCATAAACAACCTAAGCAGAGGGAGCCACAGTAAATTTGCATTTATCTTATGAGTTCCCCTTATCCCAGCAGGTTTCCACCTCTGACTTAAAGACAGGGGTTGTCCAGCTGGAACAAAGCTCTGCCTGCACATCTCAGCCTGCTGATACTTCACCTTCAGTCAGCTGACAACATGCTCATTGTTGCTGCTGACTAAGCCAGCACTGGGCAGCATTCAGATTTGCCTTTGAGCCTTCAGCAGTGCAGCCTTATAAAGAATAAACAATAACAGCTGGCCAGGGTCAAATAGGTAATTACTTGGCAATTTTGCTTGCTATGGTGACTTTCTGACTTTAGGTGATTTCTCACTGGAATTTCTTCTCCCACTCCTGGCGATTTGGCTGGTGCCAAACAGACCAGCTGAGAGACATGTGGCTGTATTTTTTTTTAAATATAAATACAACTTCTTCGTTCTTCATACAAAGTAAAAATCCAAGTTAAAAAAGGCCAAGCGAATCATTAAACAAGAGAACCACAAAATATAATTATTACTGCTAAAAGTACATATCCTAGCATATGCAGTGTCATTTTGTATGTTTACCAGGAAGCTTTTAGGTATAAAATCTTCCAGACAGCTGCACTCACTAAAGTAGAATCAACTTCAGGCAAGTATACAATCGTTTTGAAGTGTAAGATCACCTGAGTTCAAGAAAGAAAAAATAATTTAAATAGTAACAGTCAAGCCAAGTCTATTTGAAACATGGAGACTGGAAGAAGCAAAACTGTATAGGTTGGACAACTGTATTTGCCAGGGAGGCATAATACAGGGCCTGGCCGAAACTACAATAGCATTTAGGTGTTCCTAACTAATGCCCAGCTCCCCATAATCCTAAGGATCCATTTGGACATCTCAAGGTACAGATACATTTTGCTCTTTCTGTATGAACATTTCTGGTGATTGACTATCTCCTGGATAGTTTCAGTCATGGGAAACACCAGAACTGAGGGCATTACAGGTTTTAGTGATACCAGAACAGAGATGTCTAGACAGGGAAGGTATCAGTACCCTATTTGGTCAGTACATGGGACCTATGGCCTTTTCATAGGTGGGACTGTTGCTCTCTGCATCTGATGCCCAGCTGTTTTTTGAGGTGTACCTTGTGGTAAGGTAAGAGTTGGGCATTTGTGCCATATTTCTTTTGCTGTAGTTCCTTTTCTTTCATTTGTAACTACTCCAGCCATTGACTCAAAAAATAATAACTATTGTACAGAGACAGTCTAACACACACCAGGTTCAGAGTGTTCTAATAAAACATGGTGAAATGGTTTATTATGATAGCAATGCTAAGTTTACTTTGACCTAGCATCACTACTGAGAAATGCATAAAGACAAATTTCAGTACTATTTATGACCATCCAACAGAAAGGTGGTAGGGAGCACAAACCTGAAAGTTAAGTAAAACTTGGTAGAAGTGGAACTTGGTAGAACTTGGTCATTATGGACAGCCAATCTATTTAATGGGGAGTGTTCTTTTTGGTATCTCTTTCATCGGGGAAGTGGGAACACTTCCCTTTGGGATAGAAAGGGAAATGTTAACTGGCATTCACTATATGTACCTAACATCAGCAGAACTTCAGGATTTAATTAGAGGAAGAATTTTGTCCACGTGAAAAGCCAGTAGTCATCCAAACTATGGTGTGTGTCACTCTCTCAACAGTTTCCCAGATATTGCTGAGATCAGTAGCCAAAGCCAAATGCTTAGATAAATACCAGATGCCAGGTGCTTGATGTCCCTGGACTTAATACAGTCCAACAATATTCTCTCATACAGGGCTACTTTTCAGTTTGTGGTTTCTACTCAAATAGGGTCACGGTTTAGCTCGCATTAGGCAATACATATGTGAGCAGCTCTTAATAAATAACTCCCATTTGAAAAACTGCTACCATAAATCTCAGTTACCTCAGTTTCTCCTTTCTATGGAAAACAAAACCTATAGGATAGGAAAGTACCTATAGAATGCCTATTAAGCCAAACCCCAAGCAACAATTTTTCTTGTGCAACAGTCAGTTCACAGTAATTGTTGTGATAGACCCTTTAGACAAATGAAAGATCATCTCTCTGTTGCACTGGAGCAAGCTATGTACCATGAATGCCACACTCCAATTTTAAGAGGCAACAGATATTTTAGGTCATATTACATGCCCAAGAACACATTCATAACATTGCTCCTTTTCAAAACTCACGGAGTGACTTCTGGCTTATTCCAACACGTTATTTATTGCCATTCTATTAGTGAAGACCTCGAAAGAGATCTTGCGTATAATGATACAACGAAGAGTGTGTGTGTGAGGGAAGAGGTAACATGGAAGACAGTAGAACAAACAATTTACAAAATATTAGAACAAATTGTTTTAAATTTTTTCATTTCTTTTACTTCTGGGAAAGGAAACCTGGATAAAGAGCTCTATGAGGAAAAGCAGATGTGACAGGCACATATTAGAAGGAAGGGAACGAGTTATGGAAGAGCAATCAGGAAGGGAGGAAATCATTCTCCTGGGAGATGAAAGAGTGAGTTACAATTAACAGGAGTAATAAAAGACATGAAGGAGAGAAAACAGTGAAAAGCAATCCTGACATATCCTGAAAATAAGACATGGCACATTGACAGAAAGCTGTCCAAAGTGAAAAAAATACGGATCGAATACAACTCTGCTGAGAAGACCCAAAAAGACCTTTATGCTGTTAACACTGTTATTGTCCCCAGAGGTTCTGACTGCTGCTAGCACCAAGTGAAGGAGTGGGAGGGAAAGGCATCTGACTGCCCCTTGGTCTGAAAGACAGCCACCAGCACTGCAGAACTTCTACTCTTTTTTTTAAAAATTTTTACTACTGATTAAAAACCTTTCTCGTTTTGTCTTTTCTAGGAGGAAGCCTGACGTGAACAACCCACTCCATTTTTGCTCCATAAAATCTTCCTCTTACACTGCTTATGTTTTGGCTTTTCCACTATCAAAAATGCCTTTGTTAATTGCATCAATCTCTGAGGCACAAATTATTTCACATCACTACACTGGATTTTAGTTAGGAATTTCATATACAACAAACATTTTAAATTATTAATGTATATTAATGTAATCATCATATTATACCTCCACTTTCCTTTGTTATATCAAAGACTAGCTTCTTTGTTGATTTCTGAGAGCATTTTTTCTTGCTTGTTTATGACATAAATTTGTGACAAGTCTGTTTCTTCAACTATTTTTTTATAGGAGTAGAAGATGTCCTAAACTGATTAACTATCTGTGAACATTTTCCTTCTTCTTGAGTATTTCTAATAATTCTGTCAACTTCCAAAATTCTGCTAAAAACTTTATGTGATTTTTATGCTTTCCAGCACTCTGTAAACTACCCCTTTGAGGTCCCATGTGCAGCCAGAGTAATGAGTTTCTTTTTCGAACACATCTTGCCCTGAAACTTCAAGATAATTGTAGTTTTTCCAATTACTCATTTGCAACAACAAAGCAGCTCAGCAGGTCTGTGAGAAACTGAAACAAACTGGGACAGAGGCCGAGATAGGAATATTTCAACTGAAAATCTGCTCTCAGAAAAGAAGGATTGGTTGTAACCAAGTTAGAGATCTATCAGTTCATTAGTTCAGTATGATACCTGATCACAAATGAGCAGATGTTCCTTATCTGAGAGACTAGGGTTTTGTTCCAAAATATCCTGCCATGACAACACAGGTCCAGGGAAATATCAGTTTCTATTGGTTCTTATAGTAGTCCTTCTAGATACACCTGCTCCAAACAAACTTTGCCTCAGAACGTGTTTGTGCCCTGAGGCCAAGCAGACTGGCATGGCTGACTTCAATGCTAGAGAGAACTTTCAGTTTCCAAAAGGAGAGGTGTCAGGAGGTCTGCCTACAGGGAACAGACACCATGATTATTTAACTGCCAAAATATCAAAATATGTCCAGGAATTGTTTGTGTACAGCACTGGTTGGAAAAGGATGAATTCATGTCAGGTAAAGTTCTGTTTACTAGCACAGACATTCAGAGCCCAGCACTTGGAAATGTTCCCAGAAATGCTTGGATTTACTCATATAGACACAGCTCATAGATATAACAGCATTTCAAGGGGGCCCATGCATTAGAGACGTGTTTTATGACCCATATTTAATGTAGATGATTTCTTACTGGTGTCCTAGAATCTCCATGGGAGTAATTAAAAATATAATGGCACTGTTCTGTCTTTGTCTAACATGGAAAGGAGGGAAGAGATGTGGGGTGTTTGGGCTTTTTAATAAATCACTAGTTTGTATGTTCTAGCTAAGCTACACAGTGGGGACATCAGAGATTTGCAAAGAAAAAACCAACGATAGTGGATATTAAACAGGTCTTTTCACTCATTCAAGTAATAAGATTGTTCATGCTCACCTTCAAAGCATTTTTAAAATTTGTCATATGTACAAAAGTTTCCTTTTCTGGATCAAGAAGCCACTCATGCCACACATACACTCACAGACACAGAGACCAGACTCCATAAATTTTGGAAAGCACAAGTTCAGATCCATTCCAATTGCCAGAAAAAGACACCAAGAGAGCAGCAAATATAAACCAGAACAAAAATCTAAATAAAATACTTCAAACGGTTCCCTTATCCCGTTGTATTCCAGTAAATTATGCATGCTTTCCTGTGTGTTTTGGCACTAGAAAAAATACAAAGCTGCCTCTTATTTCGGCAAACACGAGGAATATACATGTCCTTTACAAGTTACTTCAGCTCTGCTATAAGACCTTTTAAGTAATTCATGTTATTCTGACATCCTGTCACTGCAAAGCAAGAATGTAACATTCCATCACAGGAATTTTGTAGTGTGAACAAAGACGTGTGTGTATATATATATATGGTTTGTGCCTGAACGTGGGACCTATGGGAAATGGCTGAGGAAGAAACAGGATTTGCTTAGTGGGTCATCATACCTAAGCTCACCACCAACAAAAAATAATTTTCTACCTGTGGTCTGGTCGATTTGAATGTTCTACTAAATGCAATCATCAGGACAGTTGGCTAATTTTTGAAAAACAGGCTGTAATCGGTTTGGCTGCCATTCAAATGTATATAATTGTTTCAGAATGAGCAAATAGCATGATGAGGCCATGTGAGGCCAGCAAGAGGAGAGGAGGGAAAGTTTGGATTAGAGGCTTCCTGTATGGAAAACATCTGCACTGGAGCCGGAGATAATGTGCTTTCACTGTAGTGTGGCTTAGATATTTACAGAATTACACAGCCAGTGCAGCACCCAGTGCTCACCCAGCCTGCCTAGGTACGCTGCTTTGGGTGGTCCAGGGATACAAGAGCATGTTCAGAAACATGTCCCCTTTTCCAAAGGCAGCTACCCTATTTAGTGGTGGCTACTCAAAACAAACTTTTAAAACAACTGTATTTTGTCATTGGCTTGAATGTCAGCTTCCCCCTGAAAATAAAATCTTGTAAATTATTCACTCTGCATTTTATTCAGAATAGTTGGATGCTTGAGCCATGAAGTTCTGTGTTTTCACAAAATGAAATCATAAACTGGAAAGGAATTTTTGTGACTACAAATTGTACCCTGTCAGTTCTAGTCACCTTCTATGGAGAATGGTGTAATTAAGTTAACATTTTTAAGAACTTGTTGCATATAGGTCTCACACCCGAAATGGATCAGCAAAAGTCAACTCACCTAACTAAAAAGAAACAACAGTAATAGAGACCATAAGAATGGAAGAGAGAGACATACAAATCCATCAATTTTCCAAATTTCTCTTAAGAAAGTGTTAACTTATTTTAAAAGATGACAGTGCTTATGTTTTCCATTTCATAGACAACAGATTTCTTTAGTGGTATAAACACTACTTAGTGAGCATGCTTGGGAGGAACATCTTGAAAACCAAAGTGATTATACATCATACCTCATCCTGTTGACATCCTGCATGAATATGTCCTCCTAAAGATCATTTTAGTGTATATCTCTCTACAAAAGCACTTCTCACTCATGCGTTCTCCCTCTTTCACCCCTGCACCTCCTCTATACACCAGCCACCCCAGCACCACCCTCTAGACACAGGTTACCAAAGTAACAGGAACAGAAGGCAACTTGTTCAAAGTTATGCAGCACATAATTTCCAGAAGACTATCCTCCAATTACATGATTAACTATCAACAGAATAGGCAAGACACTCCTATGGTTTAGTAATTACATTAGGAAAAACATGACTCAGAAAGGCTTATGGTAATAAAGTTAACAGGAACAGAGGCATAGAAGGAAATACAGAATATTAGGAGAAGCTCTTTATGTGGCTGGATATGATAGTTTACCACTGTGATATTACCACTCTACATGCAGTTCTGGTGTTTATCCTAACAAAAGGATCCATAAGAGAATTACGACAACATTACAAGAACTGTACAACAGAATAGTAATGGAGATCCAGTGAGTTGGCATACCAAAAATATGCTTAGCAAGGAGATTGATCATGGTTTGTGAGAAAGAAAGTAGCAAAGCATTCCTAACTTATCAGACAAATGCAAAATAAGATCTAATAAGTGACTGTTAAAGCATAAAAACCCAAAATAGAACAAAAATTAGTAATAAGAATTAGCTGTTAAAACTGTTTTTCATTTTATGAGATATGTTCAGGTTCTTGGAGACTTTCCAACAAGGCTCAATAGCTCTTAGAGTTGATAAAGCTCTAGCACAAATCATGGACTTGCTACTAAGCTCACTCAGAACAGATTGCAAGCCAGAATTATCCCACTATTTGCTTCTGACCTTGCTGTATGCATAGACAGTGAATCCCACATAAATAGCAAGATGCAGTCTGTCCAACACATGGACCATAGGAGCCACAAGGAACACTACACACGTATGAAAGGACAAGGTCACACCATAAAGAACAACATTAAGAGGGAGCAGGACAGATATGGCCATTCCTGCCCTGTTCTATCTTCCTGAGATCTATCTCTTAATAAAGAGATGTGGTAAAGAACAGATGTCCATTGCCAGAGGGGATAACCAAATGGTGAGAGGAAGCTAAAGAAAGGATGTGAACAAGACATTTCCCTCAGATCCACAAGGTCACAGTGGAAGGATAGCTGGTTTCTCCTATGCAAGCAAGGTACCGGAGGGCCTCTCCAGTCTTTTTCCTGTTGCAGTCAAGTGAGGCAGAAGCCTGTTCTGAGCCAGCTTCTTCTGGCCTCGTGTGACCCTGGTAGGAGAAGACGCTGAGAAGAGCCTAGCTAGACACAGCTTGCCAGTGGGTGCAGTCACTGAGAAATTCCATGTCAGACTCAGTACCTTGACTGCCTGCCAGTGATCCAGCATGCCTGAACACTGCTTCAGACACGCATATTACTGAGTGACTTCAGTGTGTTAAGAAATAAGATTGATGTAGCAAGCGATGCTATAGTTCTCTATATCCAATTTAATTTGCATAGAACAAATATTCTTCTAACACCACTGAATTCTTTCTAGCTTAGACAAACTATTTATATAAGTTGTATTGTTCTGGCATAATGGAGCTACTAAAACCTATTATATTCTATTTTGTTATGTATGACACTTACATACTATACAATTTCTGATTAGTAACATGAAAATAAAATCTAAGATTAATTTCCACTATAAATCTTTATTTCCATTTGCCATTTTGGGATCATGATTCTACAAAACTGATACACATGCTCTCAGGCTGGAAGCAATTTTGTTTATATGGCATGAATTGTTGTTCTGAATCATAAAATCCTATGAGGAAACCTCAATTTCTGCTATAATTGTTTCCACTTTAAAAAACAGGTCATTTCCAATACATAAACATTGACTCTGACTTTAGTATTGCCTGTAGAATGAAATAATTCCTTGTGTGTTTGGTAAGAAAAACACTTCAATTTCAAATAAAGGACAGAGCATCATGTTCCTCAAACACTGGATTACTGGAGACCAAACTGAAATCCCCACTTAAATTATCTTTCCATTTGAATTAAAATTTATCTCCTTAGGAAGACACAGTAACAAAGAATGGAAACACAGCCCTGCATTCAATTTTTGCTTTATTAAGAATCTATACACATTCATTTGTATCTGGGATCTTAAGACCTTTCTTCATGTGTCTTAGCACATTACTTCTACAAATCTTTTATTGCTTTCCTTGTGCATAAATTATAACTCTTGTCTTGAAAAAAAACGACAGGAGCAGAAATAACAGCATTAGAGAACTGCCTGATGATTTGGTAAAACTTTTATTTGCTCTACAGCTCCTCCATATTCAGCAAGTGTAACTGTATGATTAGATTTCCTCTTCTGGCAGACTCAGAAATTGCAACCAAAAAGGAACAGAAAGTTCTTTGCTACCTGTACTCTGCAACATATTATCTACACTACACAGATTTGGTTTGCTCTGACTCCTCTTAATCATATCTGTCCATCTTCTCTGGGGTGAAAAACATGATCTTGGGAGAAAACAGATTGGTAAAACTGGAGGAGAATATCACATATAACATACAACTGTTTCTGAGTTTAATCATGGTGGGATGAGAGTTGAAACTTCTGGACACTACGAAAGGACATTATTTCCTTGATCAGAAAGAGAAAGACTGAAGAAATAAAACTGGATAAGTTTTTATAAAAGCATATTCTTTAAATTACCTTAACTATAGAGAGATGCAAATATTCTTCGTTTCTTTCTCTGACAAAAGCTTCTTTTTTGAAGTTTCTTTATTTACTATCATCTCTTGTTTTCCATGACAGATGTTTCCCTGTCTATTTCTCATGGAAACAATTATTTTCTGCAGCTCAGTCTGTTTTGAAAGGAAGGCTGAAGTGGAATTGTCAGTGACCAGCAGACAGCAGCAGGAGGAAGACCTCTACTTGCTCATTATCCATCTGTAAATCAGACCTATTCATTACAGTTGCAGCCTGGGAGTGAGGAGAATGGGACTGAAGAAAATATGGATTCAGAGTTAAAACAAAATATTGTACAATCTCGTCTCAGTTCTTAAAGAAGCAAAGTCCTTAAAAACTGACAATTGTGATGATAAAATTCTTGCAGAGATTATTTCTTAGAATTTATCCTACCAAATCATTCATTAAAATGCATTGTTATCTTGGTGAACCTTTGCTACCTGAAACAAATGCCATTTGTTAAATAGGGCATACACAGTAATGAATAGTTGGGTAAATGAAAAAGGTTTTGCAGTAGAAGTGTTCTAACCTAATCATTAGGAAGAGGCTATAGGGCTAATAATTAGTCCATATATGACTACATTTCTTAAAGTTGCCCTTAAATAAAAGCAGAGAATGCATACTGGGACACAAAACACACAGCCAGTGCTTTCCACCTAATGCAGCTTGAGAAAATTATTTCAGCCTTCTTACAGTTAATGTTTTAATGAAGCAAAGCAATGGGCTCTCCCTGTGCTAAGAAGAGCAGACATTGTGAGTAAGGGAAAGCAAATGCAACAAATCAGCAAGATGTCGAAATAACCCTTCCAATGAGGAAAGAATGTGACATAGAACAAGTTAATCTGAGTGAAGATATCTGTTGCATTTTCATTCTTGGCAGTGGGCAGTTCAAGCTAAAAGTATCCTTGACTCAACAGTAACTCTGATCGGCAGCGAGCATAAAAGTGCAAAAAAGTTGCAGAGCCCAGACAAAGCCAAACCATGTGTTCCACCTGAAGCCCATCACAAGGTGTGAGGCTCACAGCTGCTTTGGATTGAAGCTAGCACATCTGATGCTATTGCATGACAACTGTCCCAGCTTGGCTCAGAAGCTGTACTGCTTAATTCATGCAGTGCTGTGCCCAAACTCTGCCTTTTGGCTGCCTGAGGACAAAGCTGTACTTTGTCCTCCTGCACTTCATCTGCTTGTCTGGAACCACCACACGGATCACTGCATTCTCACTGAAGCTGCATCCTAAGTCTCTGAATACCTCTGAAAACCCCTCTCTATGCAAACACACTAGATATTTAAGGGATCGGGAGAGGTGTCTGTCGCATGACAATTATGCTCAGAGCACTTAGAAATGTTCTTCAGCTTTCATATGGGTTGAGGTGGAAGCTTCTAAACCCTATTACCACAGGAAGGCTTGGGAGGCAGGGCAACTCTTACTACAGAACTGGGCTCCTCTGCCCTTCACTGCCTCACTTTCCTGTTTTACAGGCAGAGCACACCTTACCTACCAAAAATCTATTAAATTTCTTTCATATAGAAAAGAGATAGGAATAAGCATATCCATTACACTGTCATCGGGCACTGAGTGGATAGAAAAGCCTCAAACTGAAAGAAGAACATTTACATTAACTGTGTGTTTCACTTTTTTCAGAAAACAAGGGCTATCAGACTTGACATCCTCCATAGGCTGTTGCAGAGAAAGATACTATTAAACACAACATAAAGTCCTATTTGCAGTACAAAGAGATTTTTTTGCTTGTGTTCAGCACTTTTTGTGCTGATATGAATGGTTGGATCATATTAGTTATTTAATAAGATGAAGCTGAGTTGGGATTTAATGTGTCTGGAGGGATTTCTGGTTTCCAGGAAGCGTCAACCCTATTCACTCTTCAAAACTGAAAAAAATAAGAATGACATTAATGATCCTAATAGGATCTGCCTTGTTCAACACAAATCAGTATTTTTCTAATAGCACTCCACCTCTTCATCTTGAATTAGTTTATTCTCTACAGTGGTGCTTCATGCTCACTTGTCACTTTAAGGAGTCTAAGCCATGTTTTAAGGTTAGAGAGAAGACAGGTGTATTGCTTGGGTTTGGGAGATATTCCAGACTGCAGAAGGTAACCATGCATGCTGAGAGAGCAGTTGCTTGATCTGTTGAACAACATAATGTGACCTCTCTTCACTGGAAGTGTAGAAGCACATTATGGCTGTCCATGCACGAGGGTGTAATCCATCCAGACACCCATGCTGTGCGGGTGCAAAATGCTTTTCCTGGGATCCAGCCACCTTACAGCTACCACCTCTGCAGCAATACTACGGAGAAGATGCTGTCTATACTCTGTGACCATCCTCTACTGATTTGCTATTGTTAACAAAGTATGAGCTGTAGATAGTACAGAAAAACACAAGCCCACCTTCATGAAGTTTCAAGTAAATGTGTAATCAGACCAGGGGAAACACGAAGGCACAGTAAAGGCCCAAATGGCTGGAAACTTAATTTAGCAAATTAACTGATTATCAGCCCTGTGACTATCATTGATGGTTTCTAACAAATGCACGCCTGCTTTCTTATTCAGTGAGGTACTATGATTAATTATAAAAAGACTAATAAAACTGGTATCATGATTGAACATCTTTCAAAATAGCATGTGATTGTTCAGTCACACATTATTCCAATAAATGCAAAAAAAAAAGTTAATAAAGTCTATAGCATTTGTTCTGTAAATTACATTAGACTATTTTAATGCTATCTTAAAGACCTGTGACATAACCTATAAATCATGGTATATATGTGTAGGTTGCACTGGTTTTTCATTCATAGCCCACATGAAACAGTATTAGAGAAAATAGGATAGCAGAGTACAATTTTAAAAAGTATATTCCTGGAACATGATCCTGTTCCCCTTTTTCCTAATTCCACCTCAACCAGTCATCTCTACTCAATCTGTCCTTTTCATGAAAATCTTGGTAATCTGTGGGAAGGATTTATGTTTTTCAAAACTGGGGCATATGCTAGAGCATATTCTAAAGAAAAGGTGCTCCATAATTTTCTGTGTCACTACTCCCTGACAAATACACATAATGTATATATCTGAATGTATATAATCAGATTTCTGACATTGCCATGAGTTACATTTTTTTCTCTTTTAAAGGACATTTCAGCTAACAAATTGATGTGTTAGATAAGTATTTAGTGCTATCTTGTAAATACAAGACTACCAAATAAGGGATAAATAACACCTAACAATACAGTTTTTATCTAAAGATCACATATATTTTTCTGAAATAAAGCAGATTTCATTTAACTAGATTTTCCATTTGAGAAAATTGCAGCACAAGGACGTTTCTGATTTCTGAATGTTGAAAATAGACACAGATGTGAATGTGGATGGTTCCCACCTTCACACTCGACTTACTCTGTTTTGCACATCCAATGGCTATATCTAATTTCATCTGATGGTCTTCTTTCTTCTGCTCTCAGAAATTGAGGTGGTGCTGCTGACTTTTTGATAAAGGGGTTGGAAGGAACTAGCTATCATCCTTTTTATCAATAAGTTTTGTAATTTTCAAGATAGATTATCCAGTCTTTTTGCTGTAGCTGCCTACAAATGGCAAAATATGCTCAATGTGCAATTTCATGTAAATAAGTGAGAAAAGAAAAATACTTCTTCCTTGTTTCCATGATTTTTGGGGCCAAATATGCAGTGGCATTCCTAATATGCATTCACAACATGATAATATTATCAATTAGGTATGGAATTTCTTCATTACCGTAACCAGTTACTTGATTCTGTAAATGCATTTTGGAAAGGCATTGGAAGCTTTATGAACTATCATTCAACCAGGAAACTAATCTCTAGTTCCACAATACAAACAGGTAATGAATGTTACTCTTTTGTGCACAGGCGTTCAGTATCCACTCTTGCTTCCATTTGGCCACCTATTGTACATAGTATACTCATGCCATCCACATTAATGTATTAACTTTTCATACTAATAGCACATTCTGTATATCTGTAATGACAGAAAAATTGGGTTTACTTTTATGTCTGTCTGTGTGCACAAGGACTAACATTAATAGGTGAATAGTTTTGTTCTCTCAGACATGCTTGTACTCAACCTATTGTCTAAGATGAGTCAGAATTAATGAGGGGCACTTTTACGCTAGAGTGCAGAGAGCATTTTCTCTTTTAAAAGCTGTAAGAACACTAAGCAATTAAAGATACTACTGTAGTGTTTTAAATATGGTAACACAGACCTGAAATAGTTGAATAGTGCTGACACATAATAATGAGCAGTTTTATGCTTATTATGTTGGCACATTCCCCACATTTCTTTTGTATTTTTATTTTGTTAGCCTGATGCTTTGTCCCTGGGAAAGCCTGTTTTATTATATTAATCAGGGAACGATTGCCTTAGTCAAATACAGATGCATGGAATGAGTCTCTCATATTTCTCTTTTTGTAGGGAGGAAAGAAACCAAGCAGACACAAGGATGAAGTATGTTTTCATTTTTTCTGACCCTCTTTCTGGTAGTTAACAGGTTTTGTTTGTATGTATGCGTAAAGCAAGAGATAAGACAATTAAAGTCCTGGACCTTGCAGCTCTTGACTACACAGAGTTGATGGAAAATATATTAAAGAAAAAAAGCTGGAAGCTGTAGGATAACTCAAATCCTTTATAAGAAATTTTAGAATGGGGAAATAAATGAAGGACTAGGGAAAAAGAATAAGGCATACTTGATAACGAAAAATGAATATTTGAATTCATGATCTTTCAACACATCATTCAAAAATTCTATACCAGGAATGACAAAATCTGTGCCACGTCATTCACGAAATGCTCAGAGTTAGTAATTAATTCATCTAAAAATAAGTGCTCTTTGACTTTACTTTTAAAGAGTGCTGGGAAATGCACTTCAGCCATGGACCACTTTACTGGATTAAATTAATTTACAATGTATATCTTCAAGGATTTTTTTCTTCATTCAGAAGGGGAAGTGATTTATGCAGTATTTATATGTTTTTATGCAACTAACTGAGGTAGTTCTCACTAAAAGGTTCATGCAAGGATTCCTTGTGGATGCGTAATTTTACCTGATTGTGCTTTAATGGAGGCAGCCTGGTTAATATGCAGAGACATTTTCAGTAAAGCTGAAACACAAGGGGAGCAGTAAATGTCCAGACCTGAAATATGTTTTATATACCATATATAGTGTAGGTGCAATATATATGGTGTATATATTTTTTAACTTCTTATATATATTTTTATATATAACTTCTTATATATATTACTTATATATAACTTCTTATACATATATTTTAACTTATTTTGAAAATTACTTTTCAATTTTTTAAGCATGTACTTCTGTTTTGACTTAGTGTGAAAAGCCTGATTTACCCTTATAACTCCCTTTTTACTCTTTAACTTTTTTATTCTAGTATGTCTTAAAACATAGAGCTAAGGATACCCTCCCAAGCTTTTTCTTCATCACTTTCTTATATTAGGATTCATCCTCCTCAAAAGCATATACTCTGAGATCTCACTTATCTGCACCTCAGAATATAGCTCCAATGCCCCTCCAGCAACCCCATACAGGTTATCTGTGTTGGAGCCATATGAATGTAGGTTCACACCTCTACCAGTCTACCAGCTGACAGCTCTGAGGTTGTTGAGGCTTAAGTAATTGTGTCTCGTAAGAGTAATTTGCTTGCTAAAAGACATCCAGACTGAAAAGTATTTTTTCCCTTCTTTGCATGACTAACGTGAGTTGGAAGCTCCTGTGCTAAATATAGCCTGTGAAGGTACTTAAACCACGTGCAAGGTCTTGCATCAAAAAAGCCCCCAAAAAATGAACCCCCCTGAAAAAGATCATAACTATCTTGCCTATATATTAATCTTGGATGGTTTTCATACCATCCAAGATTGTGTCTTGGCTTCCTGGCTATGTTCATACTACTAAGAGCTGTGTCATAAGTGTTTATGGGAAGTCACATAGGTACACGGGGAAAGGATTCATGTCTTTTAGCATTTATATTCAGATCACATTTTTCTAATTCAAAATATAGTGTATATCAACACATGAGGCAGAGTTAAGTGTTTCTTTGCCAAATCCCTGCTTTATGAAGCTTGCCAGACAATCAAGTAAATGAGAACAGTCACACTGAAACAAATTACATTTTTCTTTTCCTGTGTAGAGGGTTATTGTACCATCAGAAGCTCAGCTCAACACAAGCCCAGAGGTGCTTGTCCTAGCCAGAAAGATCCCCAGGGCTTGAAAGCACGTGCAGGGATGTTAAGGCTAAAGGGAAGCTTCTCTGATGAACTGTTCTGATTGTCTAAGAATTATTGTTCATTTCATAAAGTGCAAGATCAATAAAATTGTCCATCAAATGTAAAAATGAAGACTAGCTTTAACTGGGATGGCTGAACAGAAGAAATGATGTAAGCCAAGTGCCATGAATTCTGTTTTAGTACCATAATTGCTTCAAACAGTTGAACAACATGATTAAAAGAAATTCATAGGATAATTTTTTATAGATATAATTTATCTCTGAGATTAATCTCTGATCTCTAAAATATCTGTTCATTTTAAGAGGAAATTATAGACTGGAGAATCCCATTAACTACTGCTAAAGAGCTTTGTGAAACAATTTTCTACTGTGGTGGCAGAACAAAAGACAGAGCAAGTGCTCCCCTAACTGAAAAGTTCACAGGGGACAAAGAGATCTCATAATCCACAGTTCATAGACTGAAATTTTTTATTCTTTAATGAGTACACAGTTTGCAGGATTAACACTAGTACAGAACTGTCAACAAATAGTATCCCTGGCATTATTAGATAATGAATGTGACTGTCTCGCTCTTATTAGGAAAGAATTGGTTTTTAATTAAATTAGGGCTTACTAGCAACTGGAGAATGTCTGGAGAAACTAAAATTGCAATGAAATGTTATTTAGAGAGGAAACTGCGACAGTGATCTAACCAACTGCACATAAAAATGTAACATTTTGGCCCTTCAAATGCTCTGGAAATAGGCAGATATGTTTTGTGCTGATTACAGCACGATACTGATAAAACTATCACAGATTTACACCAGGGAGTGGAATGAAGCAATTTTGCTCATCTAATTAGGCAAGCAAATAGCAAATGTACTCAGTAAAATGACTGTGGGTGGTTGTGATGGGTGCTCCCACAGACCATGACCATATTCCTGGGACAAACAGTTCACCAACAAAAGCCACCTTGTGTTTTACCTCTAGCATTGCCAAGAGGATGCTGCATTAGATGTACAGGGCAGTAGGCACCACGTTTCTGTCCCAAATAGAAAATCCAAGAACAATCAGCAACTGGTACAACCCCCCGCTACCTATTATGTTGCATGAGTGCCCTGCAGATGAACAGAGAAGGTTCCCACCCTAAGCACTTCTCTGCCATCTGTCCGTAGCTCCTGCTCCTGTATCCAGTGAATAACTTAGCCATTGCTCCCAGCAGTCTGGCACACAACTGTTTGCCAGATGTTTTCACACCTACCTGCGTAAGGCTTTGTTGGCTGATTTAAATCAAGACATTCAGGATGATGAAACTGCCTTCCAGGTAATCATCTTGGTTTAGGGAAAGCAAGAAACTCCCAACATCAGGACCTATTTAGTTATATGAGGCAACAGCATGTGCTGATTCACGGTCATCTTCTCGGCCTCCAGACACCCAATAGAAACACAACTGCTGTGAAAAACTCAAGGATCATACAGAATTTAGTTGTCCTATGAACATCTTTGAGCAAAATATCACCCAAATGAATAATGGATTACCTTTTCAACTAGCAGCCTTGTTGTGAAAGATGTTGAAGACCTCAGATGAAACACTGCTTTACCAAGGAGGCTCTGGAATAGGATTTGTAACAGCTTAATGTTGAAAAATGTTGCTGGCAGCAATTCAGTGTGCAGTGGCCATAATGGAAAAGTAGCATACAGAACAAACTCAGGATCATTGCAGTGATCAGTCCCTCCCGTGGGACCTCAGAGGTGGCAGAGATGATACCTGAGG
Organism: Strix uralensis; assembly: GCF_047716275.1. Classification (NCBI taxonomy): domain Eukaryota; kingdom Metazoa; phylum Chordata; class Aves; order Strigiformes; family Strigidae; genus Strix; species Strix uralensis. The sequence goes on along the minus strand of NC_133977.1, from coordinate 10,124,835 downwards.
CTAAATGGGCCATTTTAAAGCATCAGTTCAAGCAGAAAAACATGCACGAGTTTCATAGGTGAAAGCGTGACATCTGACCGCTAAACAGGGGACCTACAAACACAAGGAATTGAAATGTGTCCTCAGACAAGCAGTGACTCTGCTACAAACCAGAAAATTCAAGTGCCCCATTGAGTGACTAGGTGAATAAACCCAAACCATCTCTGTGGGGACCAGGAGCAGACATCTAGCACTGGGGCACTGACAGCTCTGCTAGTCTGTGCTCCATCTCTCATGCTGGCCAAAGCCAGCATCTGCATGGGGTTTCCAATGTGCACCTGTAAGGGCATTGCACTTTTAAGCCTTATTTTTGTACCCACAAAATGCAAAATCTCTGTCACACACAACAGAGAGTTAGAGAAGCAATAAGTCAAATTTCCTATAAATATGCCAACTATTGTTCTTTTCTTACACTATTATTCATTTGGGTTGGTACAGATTATCTGAGGAACCAGATGACTTCATCACACATTATTTGTAACATATTCAGCACTCGGCAATCTGCTCAGTGGTGCCGTCAGTCAATCCCATGTTCACCAATTCCAGGAAAGAAAAATCCCTTGGGTCAGCTTGTAATTCTGGCTATAAAAACTTCGCCTTTCCAGATACCCTTCTCTCCTAAAAGCTTTGGACTAGATATAAGCTATGGATGATTTCCTGAAAGGTGGGCCATCACAGGCCACAGATGGGTCCACAGATCCATCTTACATAATATCTCTTACCCTCTTAAACTTTTCAGATTTTGCTGCTGCATGTCACAGATCTGTGACAGGATTCAGTCTGAAATGGGAAAATGTGGAAAAAATGACCTTTTCTCTCACTGTAGTGCTTGAGCAGGTCCCACAAGGGCCCTCGATGTTCCAGTTAGCATTTGCTGTGTGTAATGCTTCTTAGTCTCTTCTCTGAGCGGAAAAGTGTGTGTGGGGAGGCCACTGAGTGTATTTGTATGCATCAGTGTTTTGCAGTGTAATTTAATCACAAGTAATGCATGGGATTAATGAAATGTTATTTTTCATGACCAAAAGCAAACATCCTGATGTCCTGCTCTACCACACGATGGAAGCAATGGCTAGAATACCCATTTTACATCTTTATAGTTTGTAATTCACATTTCTTTGTGCTTCTAATAAAACAATGAACAGGAGATGAACATGTGGATTTTATCATGAACGGAACACAAACATCTAGATTTTTTCATCACTAGTGAAATCCCTTATACATAAGTGAAGTTAAGTAAAGGAGATTCTGATTTAGAGGTTTTAGTGTGTAGCCAAGACTTCTCTCAGCTCTAGGACAGGACTTAAACAAAAGAAGAATCTAATTGACTCTTACTGCAATAAACTACTTAGATTTTATAAACAATAATAATCATGTCCCAGATGGCAGGTTTGTTTTTTGCTTTTTAAATTAAAGAATAAAGCTGAAGTATTCAGTTTATTAGGAAAATACAGTTCAAGGAGAGTATTTTTATATCTATTCAATTCAATGCCTTCACTTAAAATGTGAATTACGTAAAGCATAAAAATGAGCATAGATGAAAAAGAAAGATACAGGATTCACTGCTTCAGGATGTTTTGTTAAAATGGATCTATATATATCCTGAGCTTTCAATAGGAATGTTTTCTAGAAGTCTGTCTGCAGTGAACTGTGACCCTTAGAGTAATTTTAGTGATAGCTGCAATATATGCAGGGTTCTGGTGACGAAGAGGATTTTCTGCTTATCAGGAGATGTTGCATTTGGTGTCAGCAACCCCAGTTGGCACTAAGTAACTTGTCTTTCCCATTGCCAGGTCTGGCCTCCTACGCATTGAGGAGAATTATGGGTTTATTTCTTCAAATTCTTGCCTATTTTCCATAGGACCTGACCCTCTTCCACAAGGCTGGAATGTTTAGGGAGGAACTCCATCAAGAGAAACTTCTTGGATGTTTATGTATGTCTACTCATAACAAGGTTTAGTTGCCAAAAAAGTGTTTTATATTTACTCCATTTGCCAGTTTTCTATAAAAAACAAAAGGATCTGGAATTAAATTGTCTGCCTTCAGTACAGGCCATTAACATATCCAAGCACTGCTGGATGTTGAAGCAGAAAATAATAGCTTTGATAATTATGTCTTTCACAAAATAGGCATCATATTTTACTTAGCTGTGGTTTACAGAAATAATTGCTATTGTGAATATATTCAACCTCTCATAAAAACATTTCCTTTTATCAGCCTTTTTGCTTTTATCACACTTTAAGGAAAAGGTTTTCCTGACCAACCTCTAAGTCTTCATGTAGCTTAATAAAGTTAATTAAAGGTTTTAATAAAGTTTAATTAAAGCTACAGACTTAAGATCATGGAATCACTATGTTCAGCACAAGGATAAAATCCACAGTCACTTTTTGGTCACATAATTCTGATTTACAAAAGAGAAATATACCTTTTAAAATCCTTTACCCACATGAGCTGCACACATGCAAGTGAAAAGTCCTTTTACTTATTCTAGTCTTCAATGGAAAACCCTCAAAACTTGGAGAATGTGTTTCCAAACTGACCCCTAAGCCAAAAACATTTGCCTTAATCCTCCAAATGGTGTTGATGCGAGTTGTGCCAGTAATAAAGGTTTGGACTAAGCAGGAGACAAAGATGTAAGTGGCTACAGTTCACAACATATGATATACATACTATAACTGAAGACAATAAACACTAGTCTATTTTACAAATAGGAACATATATGTTTAAAAACTTTTCTGTTCCATTATCAAAGAAGAGAAATGGGCTGAAGAACTACTTTGGCTTATGAAATGAGAAAAACAAAATATAGGAAAGAAAATCAGTCTTCAAACAAAACACAGTTAAAGAATAAGACACCAAACCATGCTGTCAGAAAAGCACTTCATAGCATGAAAAGCTTTTTGAATTACTGTCTGAAAGTGTTATATGTGTCATTCAAAGCATGTGCACTATAAACTTGCAAGTATGCATGTGCCCTCGAGACGGCCATGTCAGCTAAGGTTAAACAAAAGCATTCAAAATGTACATCTCGAGTATTTTCCAGAAGTTAGTATAGCTGAGGGGGAAATGAAATTAAAAAACAAAAAACAAAAAACAAACAAAAACCCCCAAAATCTAAACAAAACCCAACTGAGAAACAAAATGAAGAGGCTCATTACAGATTCTTCTTGATTTTTTCCTTAAAAAATTATATAGATACAAAGCCACAAATTATAAACATGCAATTTCTAATAATTTTATCAATTTTTGGTAAACAATAGACTAAATACCAATGAAATAACTGAATACATTTGTGGCTAGCATTCTTTGGACACATTAGAAATTGTCTACAGACAATTTCTACATCTGCACTTGTGTCCAGAGTAGAACCAAGATCCTATTTCGGCTTTCCATCAGCAAACACAGAGATACTGTAACAAGCAACCTGTAGTATAAATACTCAGATTATTTGAATATTATGAATTTGAAATTTTTTTCCCCTTAATTTTTGCCTAACTAAAGCTGCTGATCCTCCCCTCAAAGCTGCCTGATCCCCATTTGAAACATAACCAGAAACAGAACCAGGTAGCATTTAACTTTGTAGTTAAAGATAAGGGTGTTTTATTTGTGGTGTTCAAGTGTAAAAATAGGACAACAACTGGCTTACCAATAAATACGGCAAATTTCCAAGTGCTTTACTCCTCCTGCCTTCTCTCTGAACCCGGGACAAATGCAAACCTCATCCCACCTGCTGAGACATTTACCCCCTTGGCTACCACGTGTACTGAGGCTCATTCCCCATTTACACACTGAGGAGGCAAGGTGTTTAGTGAATACTCTGTTTCACTGGCCTCCATGATTTTCTCTACTGAGTATTTCTTGGTACCTTTTGTTGCTTTCCAAATGGTGCATGTCCAGAACGATAATAATTCAGGCTGGGAGATCCCCTGGAGGCCATATGGCCCTGTGAGGTGCTCAGGGCACAGCTAACTTTTAAGTTAGGTCAGGACCTTGTCTAAATGCAGCACCAAATGCCTACAAGGATGGAGAGTCCACAAACTGTCTGGGCTATCTGCTACAGTGCTTAATCACTTCAGCTGCAAGTTCGTAAACAGCAGGGTTTCCCTAGCTGAAATTTGTGAATTTTATGTCTTATTCTTTTGCTTTGCACCTCTGAGAAAATTCTGGCTCTGTCCTCCCTGTAACATTCTTCCCAAGGGAGCTGAAGGCAGCAGTGAGATGCTGTCTGACTTCTGCTCTCTGTGCTGAACAAACCCAACTCCCTCAGCCCCTCTGTACGTGACATGGTCCAATCCCAACCATCTTGGTGAACCTCTGTTTGACCCCCACCATTTATCAGCATCCCTCTTGTCCTGGGGTGCCCAAAATGGGACACACTACTCCATATGTGGTTCCACAAGTGCCACACAGAAAGGAATAATCACTTCCCTTGACCTGTTGGCTATGTCTATGCTCCAAAAGTTGCCTGTTTATTTTAGGGCCCCTTGAGGATCTGGGAGTCAGCCTGGGCCACTGTCCAGCTTCTGTGCTCTCAGCCTTTCTTTCAGATTGTCTTCCAGCATTTTGAAAGAAAGAAGATTCTCCCTGTCTGTCTCCTGCCTTAAGGTTCCTGCAGACTTTTCTTCTTCTTCCAGCCTGACCTCTACCTGTCCATTCTGGAGTCACTCCCCAACTACACTCATTTTTAGCTTTCATCTGTCAGGGTCCCAGCTCCATTACATACTTCACAGTCATGCTGTGTAGCCCAGAAACTATAAATTACTGATGTGCTTGCTTTATGGCCACACGGCACATCTTTGTGCTAAAGCGTGAAAGAACTTAGTTCAAAATCCAGACATAATACAGAGATTTCCAGTGCAAAAAGACTGTTTGTCAACAGCTACCACACAGTCCCCCTGTGTTAAGAACTGGAATGCTGTGATATCTCAAATATTACCATACAAAAGACTTTGCTAAGATCTTAATACACTTGGACAGTCACCAAGCTGCTATATTCATCCTGGCAGCAAACCACAGAAATTCCCTTAGTCTGGCACATCTGTTTTCTTGTCAATATGGAGGACCATAGGAAAGATTGACTGAAAATATGTACTGTGCTCATACGTGGTGATGTTGCTTCAGAAACGTCTTGCAAAAGAAACAGATTAAATGTATTCATAAATTACAATGCACAAAGTACATCTCAGTTGTGTAGTAACTGCAGAGACACACAACCTTTTCGTAATGCATCCTTGTTAGTGATACTGAGATCTGAACAAAAACCTCCCCTGCTCCACCAGAAAGGCATGTTTCTTTATCAGCTAAAATATGCTGCTTCTAAATGCAGAAGCACAGCTATGCAAGATAATTGTAGTTTTCTTGTTAACATTAATGTAACAAAAGCAATGTCTATATATTTACCCCTGGGCTATGAACAGAAAGGCTAGCCCAGTACTTGGTGAAGCTTCATTTTGTTCTGCATGGGACGGACATGTTAATCATGGTTATATGTCTTTCCCTTACCACGGTTTGCAGTTATTTTGATACAATGCTGTCACTGTAAAGTGTTGCTGATGGTATCTTAAGCCACTAAAATCTTGGTTTATTTAGAAAACAGGCATGTTTATTTACAACTATGCTGTTGCAGTAAACTCTTGTGCAGACAATCATGCTGGCTTCCTCCACCAGATTTGATGTAATAAAGCTACTTTTGTCTGTCAACTATATCTGATACCTATGCTCAAATTTGTGAACAGTGAATATTCTCCTTTGTACTACCTGCTTTCATGTTGTGTAGAAACATAGACATTCAAATTTTTTTTAAAATACTCTTTGTTCACAGACATAGGTGTGCCATCATATGGGTCCATACAAATTAGAGATGCACACGCTTGAAGCAGAAGCTGCCTGTTCATATTTGGGTATTTGAGAACTGCCTCCTTTGTACATGTTTCGCCTGTTGTTTTCCAAAAGCAGCCGGTGAGCGAGAGGGACCCAGGCAATTTACTTCTCAGTAATTAAGCCCCAAGAGGTCACATGACTCACGCCCTCCGCTTTCCCGCAGATGATTTCCATCAGCGGTCGGCAGGGATCTGCCTTTAGGAAGGCTCCCAAACAGATGCTCCGCACAGACGGTTTCTGCTTCTCTGTCACATCTTTGCCTGGAAGGGTGCTTTGGGCTACGCACGCCTAAAAGGAAAAAAAGGGGGCAGGGGAGAGAGAGCTAGGAGAATATATCAAAGCCTCAGTAAACTACTTCTTTAAATTAACAGTTAGCAGATCTTAGTGGAAGGAAGAGGAAATCACAGGTTGGCTTGGAGGGACTGTTGGGCTGCTGGTTAGAATCAAAACTCCAGGGATATGAAGACTGTCATGAGAAAACTGGAGAATAATGAAAGATTTCTTCATTGCATTAGTCAGAGTCAGAATGCCTGTACTGCAAATTTTACTGTCGTTAATGCCAGGTTTGGTTTTGGCTCAGTTAGAAACAATCTCCACTCATTACATATTTGAGGCATGATTATATATATCTATAAAAAAATCTTTAAAAAATGTTTTTTGTTTGACCTTTGCTATGAAATGAAACTATAAGATGTCAGAACTGTACCTCAAGCTGCATGATTTGGAACAACCTGAACAATACAAAAGCAGAGACTAGTGCAATCTGCAGTGCCTCCTAGAAAACCTTATATTTTTGTTTTTTAAAAGTTAGATTTCTTGCTTTGTTTAACTTGCAACATTTACAAGTTTTTGTATTAAGACCGTTTCACTCAGGTTTTTTTTACCCTCTAATGAGTTTCACTAGATTATGTTTTTATGTTATAATTGATTGCTTTAGCTTTAACCATCAGAAAGCAAAAACTGCTGCAGCTAAATATAAGGCCATAAAAAGTTAATAGAAAAAGTGTCATGGAATGATTTAGGATCAGCGCCATTCCTACCTTCTTGTAGACATTTGAAAGCCTTAAATTTCATTGATCTTGAGTAAGACTGCTTACAAGATTTGTTATCTATATGTTTTTTTTTTTTTCAGGGAGTCAAGAACTGATTTAAGCCTCAACTATTTGAAGGCATTTCTTTACTGCGTTCGATTTTGACCTCAGTTCCCCTATCTGCCTCACAGAGAAAATTAGTAACTTTCTCATGTCTAATGACCTCACGGAAGGCCAGTTTACAGTGAGTTGCTATCTGCATGACAGCACTGTCATAATTCAGTTTATTTGGCAACACTGGTTTGGACAAGCCCCAGATGAACTCGATCTTTTTATGTAAAGCAACTACTTTCTTGTAAGAGTTAAAGTTGAAAGATAGGCCAGTGTGGTCCAGACAATCTCTGTGCTATCATGCATGTCATTAATTATGCTTCATCCTTTATCTCATATGTAATACGTTCATTAGGATGAAGCATGTATTGCTTAATGAGCCATTTGACTTTATTATTGTTTCCCAACTGTTCAGGGAAATTTATATTTGTATGTTTAAAGCACAGCCAAATTGACAGTGATAGACGGTTTGACATTAGCCACTTTTTTCCGAGATTTAGTCCAACAGTGTCTTATTGAATACAGCTGCAAAATTTAGATCTTACAGATGGTCACCACAATTCTCAAAGACTAAAAAGCCAAGACATTAGTGCCAGCTTATGTAATGACCCTTAAAGTACTGACATGTACAAGAAAATCCACGTGTCTTTACTGTGACTTTGTTCATAAGTAGGCATGGTTGGAAGGAGGACCTTAACTGTATGTTGTTCACTAAGAGGTCGGTATTATCAGAGATGAACCTGAGGTTATATGCTTTGATTCCCTGATTGGAAAGTAACAAAACCAGATTGTTAATGATGGCTTTCCCATGGTGGTTGGAAAGAAGGACGGCAGAAAATCTTTGCTAGTTTAGTTTCCCTCCAGGGCATATTGACTTTCTCATGGCAAATAATGATCTTTTTTTTTCATCCAAACAGATAAACACTGCTTTTATTTTGTGTGGGTTGTTCTGCAGAAAGAAAAAAAAAATATTAAAAAAAAAAAAACCAAAACAACAACCCACAACAAGCTGCCGTCAGTAAACCAGGAATTTTCCCTCCTCTTTCTGCATGCCTAGCTCCTATGGCTATGAAACGTGCTCATATTTCATGGAAGACATAACTTACCCTGTAACAACAAGTTAGAGGGGAGGGTGTTTCAAGTCTTCTCGGTTTTGTTCACTACAGTTTGGAATCCATCTTCTCAGTTTTAAAGAATTGTCTAAAGCTAATAACAAGTTTTAAAACATTACATAAAGAGAGTTATGATCCCGTTATTTAAATACTTGCCTTCCAGTCCTTGTGGTCTCACTTCTTACTCAGCAACTGACATCTTAACATGCAGTTGCTTGTTGATTTTGGAGACACAAAGGGACAGATATGGACTGAAATAGAAAATAAGAATTGAAAATGCATAAACTTCAGTTACCAAAAGGAGATCCTATTCTTAAAAAAAAATAAGGGTTGCTGAGTGTTTGAAAGGGACGGAACTGCCTCCTGACAAAACATAATGATATAATTTTGTCTGATACTTCTTTAAAGCATCACCACCTCCCTGAGAAGGAGGAGGAAACTGCATGATATTTTGAAGTTTAGCAGCAGTTACACCAATGGCACAACCCTCTCCTACAACCCTGTATAACATTTTGTCTAGGTTTTGGCTAAGCAAATTGTACGAGTGTAGAATTTATTTCAACATGATAAAATTATATTCCTTTTTTTTGCCCAGCTGCAAAGTTCACTTGTTACAAAACTCTGACAACTTAATTTCTTGAAGTATTTTGCATTAATTAATTATATGTGCTTTAATTATGATTATGAAATAAAATTTGAACTATTCCTAAAAGTCATATTCTATTTTAATATCTAACAATAAAAATAAACACTAAAAATGACAGACATAAAAATTACATGGTCTCTTTCATCTTGATCTTTTTTGGTCTATTAATTGGAAAATATACAATTACATATATCTATATTTTTACAGTTTAATGTTTTGATAGCAGGAAGCAGGATGTAGAGTTCTAGACACAGTTTAAAACTGAGTTCAAAACTCAATTTAAAATAAAACCATGCCAATTCAGCTGCAAATCTGGCCTGTGACTATGTTGTTTTCCATTTGGACAGAGGGATGTGCAATGCATCAACTGGTCATATCCAAGAAAAATGATCCAAGAGTTATTCAGCCAGAGAAGTCATTAAGCTGTTTGATTTTGCACTGTGTCCATGAACTTTACGCACAATTGTGGGTGAACATACAACTTTTCTTCCCAGAAAGAAGAAAACTGGCCAAAGTGCTATATCCTTCTCCTCTGCCCTATGTAAAAGAGGTTAGTAGTATTAAAAGGTCACCATTGAACTAAGAGTCACTACACCATGGTGCAAAGCTGAAGGTTTTGAGGAAATGACCAATGCCTGGAGAAGTGGAGATAGTTTGGGAGGGGAGAAGAAAGGGAAGTGGGACCCTGACCATTCAGGACAAGGGTAACCCAGGCAAGTGAAAGGGACATGAAAGCACTGAGACACATGAAGAAAAGGAATGAGGGTAGATGCAGAAGCAACACACTTTATAGATAACAAAAATTAGACCTTAGAAGAATGTGCATTCAAGAAATGTTATACACATTCATATACTGACTATGTTTGGGTTTTGTTTTGTCTTTTGTTTGTTTGGTTTTGGGTTTGCTTCTTTGTCTGGAGGAAGTTTTCCAGTACTTGAGTGCTTTCTGTTCACCTTGCTCTTCCACTCTCTTCCCCACTCCATCACCTCTAAGCTCTCTAGTTCCACCGCGAGCCACCTGCACAGGGAAGCCTGCAGCACTTTGTCACGCATCCAGTCACCCTGCGCCACCTCACAGAAGATGCTGAAAAATAGGAGATGCTTCCACGTGGTTCCTTCCAGTGCCATTCAAAAGGCCCAGATCCCACACATCCTGGTCGTTGCCAAACATCACCATAAATATTTGGGTTACCAGTGCACCATAGTTACCACAGTAAACAACTTAAATACTCGTACACAGTCTATTAATTATGAATACTCCATAGCATGAAGTACTACCTGATGCACTTCCTACAAGACCTCCAAACGTCATTGTTGACAGACAGCAAGGAGACCCTTAGCTCCCTGAGGGCCACATGCTGTGGTCCCACCATGTCACAGCAGCTGGTGCCTCTGGCTTGGCTCCAGGCAGCCTCTGCAGGGCACCTCTGACTCCCAGCCCCAGGACCCCTTCACGTGCATCACCGTTTCAGGGGCCCATTCCAGGTGGGAGCTTCACAGCTGGCAGCTTCACAGCTGGCAGGCTAGCCCCTGGGACAAAGCACAACCGCATCCCACTAGACTAATGCAGACTACAACTTCCATAAAACAGAAGAAGCTCCTGGACCTCACTCTCTTGTATTTTCTTCTGCCTGATCTGTCTCTTGCTGCTGCACTCCCTGGGGACTGTACAGAATTTTTTAATAGTGCTGGCACTGTGACACCGTGACCAAAATATTCACATTGCTGTGTCATCTTTTTTTTGGTAAACAATTATTTCAACACCTTTTTCTTACCAACCTGCTAGACTGAAGATAAAAATACTTAGAATTTACCCCATAGTACACAGAAAACTGTTGAGGTGTTCACTAAACTATTGCCATCTGCCAGACACTCATTTAGAGCACATCACATCTAGCAAAAGTGGATTTGATTAAATGAGATCTCACAAATGTATTCTTACTGTCTGAGATTAAGCCAAATACCCTTTTTTTTTTTTTTTTTCCCCTTCCCCCCCTCGCCCCAGCCTAAGTTTTTCTGTACTTATTCCAAGGAGCTGATTTTTTAATTTTACTTCCATGGTCCCCTTTGAGATGTTTTTTATAATCTTTGGCATAAGCAAAAGCCTTAACAATTTCCTTGATATCTGCTGTTTATTTAGGGCAATGTAAACTATATATCCCAATCCTTAAATGACCTTTAAATGTCAATTTAAACACATTTTTTCCCAGAATTAATACTGTTGATAGCAAAAAATCCATCTAGGATTTCTAAGGACTAATATTGTGCTGTAATGACCACACTAATAAACTCAATCCATTTTACTGGATCTTATCCTTTACAGGAGTTCCAGAAATTGCAGATCATACACTTTTGGAGTGTGGACAGGTTTATATATTTTGTATAAAGTTGAAATATACAGTTTCTCGCTCTTCACATCAATGCATTTTTGCCATACACCTAGAACAGTGTTTCTTTAGGCATCAGATATCTCATGTGTTTGTATTCAACTTGAAATTGTCACAACTGTCGCTAGAAAGCAATCTTTTTAAGAGTTGTTTGCCAGGTGCCCATTGCTCACCAGGTCCTGTTTAAAGTCCCTAGTCCTGTTCCACTGCTGCAAAACCCTGCTGTATCTGATAATTTTCTGATTGTTGTTGTCCTCTTGCCTCTCATTGTTCCCTGCATCACTGACACCACCTTGGGTTGCAAGCCTCTATTCAGTTTAACATAAAGAATCTTCCCATTTTCTTCTGGAATTATAATTCCACCGTGCTCTAGAACTCTTGTATCCATTGATCCCTGCAGATACTCCTGTTCCAGTGATCCTGGTCCCTCCAGAGGTGTGGAGGTGGGTGCAGCCTGCCCACTGCTTGCCATCAGTCACGGGAAACCCCAAGAGCCATGGGGAAGTCTCTGAGCATAGGCTGGACAAAGAGGGAGCCCACAGCTGGGGCAAGTCAGAAGACACGTGGCAAAGGCAGGATGCTAATCCATGGCAAGGCCTCCATGGGGATAAGAAGAAGCTTTTTCCCCTGGGAGACTATGTAAAATTTGCTGCAAAGTAGAAAGCAATATAAAGTTTCTTGACTGAGAGCAAGAAAAGGGAACACATACTCTCTTTCAAAGATAAAGAGGACTGGCCAAGGTTTTGTTCAGATCCTTTTATTTTCATCTGCTTTCTTTTCAGTTTTCTCTGCTTCATAAGTTACTTTCCTCAGATATTATGCAAACAGATCTGATTTTTTTTTTTTTTCCCCTGTATGTTTTCTTTGAACAAGGGCGCAGACAGATCTCAAAATCTTGGCTGACTTGGGATCCTGTCATCCTTCCTAAACTAATAGTGCTCTTGTCACCCTATCTGCCAATGCACTGATCACTCTTCTGGCACTTTCAAACCAGTGAATGCTTCCCACAGAGGCTGACAGTTGTTCTGGTTTGTATATGCTGTGACAAACACATGACAACATGATATGCTTTTTGTTGTGTACTCAAGTTTCTTCGATGGAACTGTTTTAGATTCTCTATCATCTTCTGGATGTGAGAAGATAATTCCATCTGAATTGTACTGAGTGGCCAACCTCTAATTATTTTATCAAGGTTTTGTTCTGGTCCTGCAGTTGTCTCCAACAAAATTTTGTCCTGGATCCCAGTTCCTGCCTTTTATTACATTTTCAGCACCCACTTTTCACATGACATTCAGAAATCTCTGACTGTATTTCATAACTTCCCTCTTCTTCTTTCCCTGCCCTGATCAACATCACTTAATTCTTGCACAACACACAAAAACCCAATATCAACATACTTAGAAGATACACTCTAAAAGTACAGTTATTCAAGAAGAAAAATGGGCCAGATTTCTTTGTTAAGTAAGGAAGTCCCACTTCTGGAAGCTAATGGCTTTCATAAGGAATTAGCCTGATGACTTTCATGAACATAATTTTTTAAGAGACAAGAGAAAACTGGAAAAGAAATTATTTAAATTGAACCATGAGAACCAGAAGAGAGAAACCATGATCCAGAAACTGCTGATTTTCTTTATAGCTGTATAAAACATTCCCAAATATTCAGTCTCTACATAGAGATCTGAATAATGATGCAGGATTACATAGGATGGCTGTTATTATCTGTGGATATCTACAGTAATCTATACAATGCTATGGAGTTTTTCTAGAATTGATCCCCTATGGCATCTCTCTGCAGTTTTATTAAAAAAGTTTAACAGAAATGTTATAAGAGACTACAGAATTTAATTTAGATGATTTCATTCTTGCATCTTTTTACTGATATATTTGAATACAAAATTATGCAGAGTTCCTGTTTTAGTTATACTACCCCATAAAATAGATATAGCTTAACAAGTACAGAATAGTTTTCTAGAAGCATGGAAATGCAGAGGTCCTGGGAATAACTGTATTTATTCTGATTTGCAATATTATTTATTACTCTACTTACAGTACTTACGGTAACATCTGCTTTCAACTTAAGACCGCAATCATTATATTTACTTATCTATTTTTACATCATCTATTTTTTTGTACTTTCTAGATATTACTCATCATTGCACATGTTTTCTGTTCACGTTTCTCCCCGTACATATACTCTGCCCATCACAGAGTCACTCACGATATTGCAGTCACAGGAATTTTAAAGTGAATTAATGGGACATCAAGTCACATTACTTACGGTTTTCACTGTTTTTCAGACTGTAAAACAAAGTATGGGCATGCAGCAGAGAGCTTTTAAACATAATGGTTCATGAGAATGGACTGGGTTAGCAAAGTGACTGGTAGATGGAAATGGAAAAGAAGAGTCAAAGTCCACACACAACCTGATCCTTTAAAAAGAAACATCAGCAGAACTGCCTCAGCCTCTGCCTCATCTCTACCTTTATTCTTGCAATGGCTTTTATGTAGGTACACCCTCACAACTAATGAAGCAAGCTTTACATTTGAACTCAGTCAGGCTTACAGTACAGACTAAGCCCAGAGTGGGGAGTGAGCCCAGTGTTACATATAACCAGTAGTGTTTGGCATGAAGTCTAAGAGGCTGGGAAGTAAAAAGGATATTCATAAGAGATTCAAAGGAGGTTCAGAGAAAAATTAAGATGAAGAGCTGGACACTTCAGGTGATGCATACTGAATTCAAGCTATATGGGAAACAAGATACGCAGAAAATAACAAGACAACCTTGAAATTATTTAATGGCTACACCAAGTACAGCTAGAATCATGCAAGTGATTGATATATTGATGTAAAATGGTACAAGCAGCTCATTAAGACAACAGTTTACACTGTGAGATTCACAATATATAGGGAAGACAGAACTGCCTGAAGCCTCTGAATAATGATTAATTAAGAAAAGAAATTGGGAATTATTGTGGTGGATTCTTCTTCTACAGACCTCCAAACCAAAAAAATCACTGGTTAAGTCTCTCTCAGCATAAGGATTCTATGATTACAATTTTATTTTTTTTCTTTCATTCCTTTTTTTTTTTTTTCCATTAACTGTTGCCTTTAAAGAAGATTTTAAAATCTCTTGATTAATAGCAAGGTGGTTTAAATTACCTTGTTTACAGTTCTAGTTAGATGTATAGATGAGTGGCAATGCTGTTTTTTCAATTACACTTCAGTAATTTGATTTGTGGCATAATATTCCATCTCTGACTCATGACAAAGGGAAAATCAACTATTTACCACAATAGATGTAAAAAGACCCTTTTCTCCCTTTTGCTTAAAAGCAAATAAATAAATAAATAATCCCTCTTTTGGTACAATCAGGAAAATTCAACACTTGACACCATGATACCCAGTAAGGCTGCCCACAAAGGTGTCTCAGAAGACTCCTTATTGCAGATGCCTGTATTTTCTGAAGTTTTCACTCAAAATCAAAAATCTAAGTGTCCAGTTTTATCTACTCTCAGTTGTATTCTTCACATGGAAACTAATTTTTTTTTTCCAGTGAGAAAGCATGCATCTGATACAGGAGAGTTTACTTCACCTCCAGCAGCTTTAGGCGAGCCTACAGATCCTCAATCTTATTAAGCAACCCCCAAAGTGTTCTTCCAAATCAAAGGACCATTCCCTCTGTTCAGGCATGGAGTGAGATGGCCAAAAAGCTTATTTGCAAGCATTTCATCAAAAGGCCTGGCATGGGGTGTGCGACTGGAGAAGAGGATGGTGGTTAAATCCCCAGCACAGAGCACCAAGGGAAAAGACTGAGAATGATGGGAGGTTGTGCAAGGGGATTATTGAGTCGGTCAAATTAAATCCAGGGATCAAACAAGGGCTAATAGTGTTCAAGTGGCTCACCAAGTGGTTCAAGTACCCAGAAGTACCCAATTCCTTCTTGGCAGACCTCTGAATTGCACCTCTGCCTCTCCACTGCTGCTATCTAAACTTAGTGAGTTGCATCAGCTGCTATTTTCCACTGAATTTCTGTGGAATTTGGATACTGAATTCCTCCCGGGTCCTGAGAAAACCACTTTAAGAATGTTGGCAAATCAATCTGCATCTAAGTGAGGATATCTAAACGAGTTTATACCTACACAGGTATCTTGTAATGTAGTTTTGATGATGTTCAATTTTCAAATGTCTCAGGTTTGTAATGCAAGGACTCTTGCAAATAGAAAATTTTCAAACTAAACCACATAACGTGGTTTTTCACATCAAGAAGAAAAGTGTGTCATTGCACCTTCTCTTAACAGATGGAAACAGCAGATGAGCTCAGATAACTTAATAATCTCTAGCAATATTAGTTTTAGATCCAAAACACTTTGAGAAAAAAAAAATGTTGGATTTTCTCCAAGGACTTCAATAAATCCAAAATCAACTAACTCCCAAATAAAACAGTCTAATAAGCACATCACTAAGTTTTTTGCTAATTCTTGCTGTAATTTGGTACCGTGTCACCTTGACACACTGTTGCAGCAAAATAAACTACACAAAGAGAGCCATCTGCATGTTACAGAAATTAAATCAGCTACGCTGTGGTCAGCATTTCATCAGGCAATCATTTAGAAAGGCTGTTAGGAAACATTGCCGGCTCCTGCTGGGGTTGGGTTTCTATAAATACATGGCTCATGTAATTGTTTAAAATCATAGCTAGCTGTGTGATATGCTTTATTGAAGCACAGCAATGGAATTAAATGGGCAATACATGCAAAGCAATAAACAGAACCAAAATGAAGATCCTTGTTCTGTTTAGGATTTAGCAAGCAATACTGTCAGCAGTCTGACAGCTACTCCTTCCTCTTCTTTCCCTGCTATCACTCACCACTGTACAGACTGTTACTGAGCCTGCAATAGAGTTTCAGTGCGAAAACAAGCTGCACTCAGCTCACATATTACATGGACTTTATAACCACAGTTTAAAGTGGTAGGACAAAGTGGCCTATATATATTTCAGTGTCTTGAAAGAACCACAAAAATATGCTGGACTCTTCTTATAGGAGATATTTCTTACTAATTCCTGTTCTGTCTGCAGTAAGATAATGACAGGAAGTACAAGTATTCTAAAACTGCATAAAATAATAAAATATTTCATTATTGCACTTTTTTTCTTTCTTTTTAAAAATTTAACTCCACTAGCTGTTGTCTTTAAAAGGATTTAGTCTCTTGTTTAATAGCAAGGTGGTTTAAATTATCTTATTTACAGTTCTAGTGAGAGGTATAGATGAGTGCCAATGATGTTTTTTTCCAGAGCTTTCTCCTAGCTATCTTCTCCAACTCTCATCTTTAATCATTTCTGTCCTCCCTCCCTGTAAAGGAAACATTCCTGCCCGACCATTCTCCCTTCAGACTGCTTCACTCCTAATTCTGTGGCAACTGCTTCTTCCTCATCTGTTAAAACAAAACAAACAAAAAAACCCCCAAACTCCAAACCAACCAAGCAAACAAAAAACCCCGGCAGCATTAGCAGACCCGAATGACACACAGACAGCATCACTGCTTCCCAAGATACCCTGAGGCGCTCACAGTCATACTGAGCCACCGACGTCACAGCCACTTCCCAGGTGACACACTCAATACTAGCGTGCAAAGGTTGGGAGCCACTAAAGCTAACATCTTTACTCATCTCCCTTCACTTCCCCTAAATTCCCCTGTGCTTTTGACCACTGTTGCTGTGCTCTGGACTAACACAAAGCTGCCCAGGTTTCACATACTTGCCTGGGAGGTCTTCTGTCCTGGATGAGCCTGGGAATGCCACACGGAGGTGAGATGAAACACTTCTTGCTTGGCTCAGGCAAGGTTATTTCTGTCTTGCAGACATTTGAAGGCACAGACGCTGTGGCACCTATGTGGTTTGGAAGGGTTTCTGCTCTCTCGGACGTAGGTATCTCAGCCCTCTTTAGACTCTCACTGTATGCATAGATAGGGTGGGACATCCCAAACAGTAACGAATCACTGCTGTTATGGTATGGCAGTAAAGTACATGATTACCAATTCAATATGAGCTTCTCTCTCTGCCAAGCTGCTACGAGGACAAAAGTTGGACAGGCCTGATTCAACTTCCCTGTTGTGCCAACAACAGTGAAGTCAGGCCAATGACTAAAATTAATCTAAGATTTTTGTTAATAAAATGAAGCAGATGATTGTCAAGGTTTTCCTAGCAGAGCAGCCTGTATGTTTAGACCTAGATCAAAACCACAGAGCATGTTGGAGCTCAGCTTGGATTTGAGTTTTTCCAGAAACTATGGAAATGTGATATTGCTTCAGATCAGGGACAAAACTAAAGAAGTAAAATCTTCATTGCAGAGTTCAGCTTGCGGTCACATCATGTGAAAGAAGGTCAGGTTACTAGTGACCATGCTAAAAGCTTTACTCATAAATGAGTTAAGATATCATGAGAAGTAAAAAACAGCACACTAGTATTTGAGCTAAAAACATTGCAGCTTAGTAGTATTAGTGAAATTAACTTTAGTTAAAATTTGCTAAATAGATAGCTAAAGATAGCTAAAACATCAACTCAGAGAACAAAGTAATTCAGCTCAACAGAATAACCAAGAAACTCCTTCATTGCTTTTAATGGTTTTAATAGCTTAGGCTTTTTTTTTTTTTTTGACTTGGAAATGCTGGCTGCATATTCATCTACATAATTTCATTATATTGTTCTAAGTGAGATATTTCTTGGATTAAAAACCACAATATTTGTGAAGAATAATAATTTATTAATAAATATTTTTACTTATTTTTCCTTATGAAATAAACAGGACTTTCTATTTCCACTTTAATGTTGCCACCATGGCATGTGCTAAGCACATAAAAATTTTCTTTATAATCTGTTGATTTTGATAATAAACTGCAGGCCAGAAAATTGGCTAAAGGCTGCATCAAGGATTATGGAATTTTTGTCCTCGGAAGTGTGGGTCATTTCTTTGAAAGGCTGCAGCCATTCCTGTGAAATTTGATTGAGAAACTAAGATAAAATCTGACTGAGCCATTATGGCCTAACCTCTCAGCTAGTGACAGTTTTATCTGGTGAAGAATGGACAACCACAGACCTGTTCAAAACTTCACATATATAAGAAATGTATTAATATCAGAATGTCTCTTACTATACGTTATCCTTCTTTCTTGTTAGGAGAAAAGCCCTGGGCTTTGTGGATAGATCAAAAGTATTGGAAAGCACAAAAACAATAAAATAAAAATTATGTTAATGCCCTTGGATTTGAAGCACAAATAATCTTCTGAACAATTTTTAACCCTTTTCATGGTGGTTTTGGATGATGTTGTTCTATATATGTTTGAAGAAAGAATAACATATTAATCATGTTATTTCCCAGTTTTCATCCCATTTCCCAGGAACACTCATTCCTTCCTTTTCCACCTCTAAGTTTGCTCCATAATCCTGTCTTTTCAGTGGCAGCCCTGTGTGAATGAGAAAGAACAACCTTAGTTAAGGAGATCTACTGCTGACAACACGGTACCTTTAGAAAACGGTTCTGGCAAATTTAAAAGCCATGCTGGGTAATAGTCTTCCACAGAGAAGATGGTCTTGAACTATGGAGGACTGGCAGCTGTGGAGAAGGGATAAGTCTGGACTCCAGAGGAGTGTACTCGCTTCTCTGCTGCAGCCCATTGCTTTACTGCAATGTAGGGTAGTTGGAACATTCTCACCCAAATCATCCTGTGGGTTGGGAGAATGCATCCCACACGTAATTATAGTTATCATTGCTTAAGTTCTGAAATGAGCTGATTTTTCTTCTAGCAAAACCTCCTCAAAATGTGGTGTTTATTTTGACAAAACTGCCCTTTGACTTTTAACTCTATGACATGTTGTAGTATTGTTTTGTTTCTACATAAGACTGCCTTAGCCATTTTAGAACAACAGCATGTCACACATATCCAGTATCATGAGACATCTAACTGTAGTAAGTCAACACCTTTTTAGTTTAGCAAGAACTTTACATTCTTGATCACTTTCTTTGAAATTCCCCTTTATGCTTCACTGAAAATGCTAAATAAAAATATTCTAATTTTCTCCTACTCTTTTCAGATCCCCAAAGCAAAGTTGGCATAAACTATATAGAAATTGAGAGTCTTTAGAGTATGTAAACATGTAGATTGCAGTAGAAGTCTGGGTGAACAATAGCATTTCACAAGATTCATAGCAGCATTAATCTAGCAGTGATGAAGACCACAGCTCTTACACCTAATTCATCTGGTTACTTACTGTGCTATTGGGGACACTTCTAGAATATCTTCGGAGATTTTGTTTGAAGATATATATATATATACACGCCTATATATAAGCATTTGCATTTAGACACACGAATATATATATATATTTGCATGGTTAAAGCCCAGAGCTGGAATTTAATGTATTTGTTGACAAGCCATTCTTGCCATATTCTTAAAAAGGCAAAAGGTTCATATACTTTTCCAAACTGCAGGTTGACTTCATATAGATGTAGATAATTATATTATTATGAATTCTATACTTAAACATTTTTCCTTATTCCAGAGGGGGAAAACAAGAATTAGCTAGATTCCCTAGAGACAGGATTATAAATACTAATTATTATAGGGGAGGAAAAATGTCTGACAACCCTGGGGGAGATAAGTGCCTATGTTACCTGGCAAGTATCTAAGGGTACCTACAGGACAATCACAGGGAGAACCACTGTCAGATTGAAATAATTTATTATACTCTGTCAATAAATGCTATTATGAAACAATACCAAGTAAATTAAAAGCATAATAATCCATGAAAGGATCACATAAAAATGTGCTCCCATGCACCAATATAAATATATACCACTCTGACCAAGTTATTCCTTGCTGTTAGCAGTTAATAAGTTCCATGAGTTTGAAACACATTGACTGGAGAAGGATTGCTTTCCCCATGCATTATCATGGGCTCCACGCACATTGATCACTGGATAGGAAGTCAGGCAGCAAGTACTTGGGAAGCCAAAAAGGATGCCCTGAGTGTCAGAGAAGGTCTAACATAAGTGCGCTGTGCACATACATATTGACGCAAAATGTGGTTCACTGCTTCTCAGGCAGCTGCTAAAAATGCTGACACAAGATAGAGTGATTGAACAACTGAATTACGCAGCTTTCTCTCTTGCCTTTCCCTGCACTGTCCTCAATTGCAGGTCCTTCCCATGCCTCTCCCTTTTAATTACACGAACAGGCTGCTAATGTGAAAGCTTGTAATTTTTGTCTCCAACCCAAACCGTCTCTGCCACCAACCTTGTGCTTATGCTTGTTTGCCCAGCCAGTCTGTCCAGACACCAGCTTCAGCCGCAGATTCCAAAGGAAACTGATAAGCCTGTCATGGCCTGGCCTGGCCCAGCAGAGGCTTGGCAGCCTGGGCATGGACAGACTGCTTCCAACAGCTCCCACTGGCTGGGCTG
Organism: Strix uralensis; assembly: GCF_047716275.1. NCBI lineage: Eukaryota > Metazoa > Chordata > Aves > Strigiformes > Strigidae > Strix > Strix uralensis. The sequence continues at coordinate 10,104,177 of NC_133977.1, read as the reverse complement.
CAGCACACACTGCCCTTTTCTCCACCAGAACTATCTCTGACTAAAGAGTATTTTACCCGCAGCAGAAGCCAGGAAAGCCCCTAGCCACACTGGCAAAAACTCAGAAGAAAAGCTACTTATATCGAATGCAGTTGAAGAGAAAAGAAGTTTGTGGGAAGATTTTGACCACAAGAACCTTCCAAGAGCCTGCCTTTTCATTGCCACTTGACATGTTTCCTCAAATCGTCAAGGAAATCCCTTGCACGGGATCCTGACTGTGCCCTGGAGTTCCCAGGATGTGAGATGGCTAACTATGACAGTCAGAGGCTGTGGCACATTTGGGAATTAACCCACCAATCAGTGGTGGAGATGAAACTGGAAGCTTTACAGTCTACTTGGATGTGTGGTCCTATCCTGAGTTTATGCACAAACTTGGAGGATGCACTGCCTGTGGTCCCTTTTTTGGAATTCCTAACAAATAGCACATGGGCTGTAAGCAATACACAGTAGGATGAAAATATTAAAAGGAATATTGGTCACAGAGAATTGTGTGGGTGGCAGAGTTTGGATAGTCAAGGCAGCCAAGCCTGTGGGGCAGCAATTCTGTTTTCTGTGTGCATTTACCCTGCCATAGCCACAGACCAGTCCACTGTGGAAATCAAGAGTACACTTGGCTTGGCCTCAACCAGCATCTCCTCACCAAATGAACTGCTGAGGACCATGAAGGCAGCCACACAAAGCAAGTCATTCCAGACAGACTTTTAACAGGAAGCTGGGACTGATTCATAAGAAGTATCTAGTCTGCCTTTCATGAGGTTTATTTTAAATACTTATGCTTCAAACGAGTCCTATAGCAGTGGTGCTTGGAAGCCTGGTTTCTCTGTCGGCAGACGCTCCACAGGAAGCAATTAAAGCCTGTGGAGAAAAAACACTTAAGGCCTATCAAGTGAGGTTCAATACAGGCTTTCTTTTCAAGAGTAGAAAGGAAAGTCCTGTGTAAACTAGTCAAGAGACCAGACTAACAAATGTGGCTGTAACTATGCAAGCACAATTGTGGTGCCTGCACAGAGACTGCGGGGGTGAGGAAGACGGGAGCTGGGAGAGTAAGGAGGAATCCAGAGCTGAAACATGAAAGGCTCATTTAAGTTCAGAGTGGGGTACAGATGCCCATCAGTGTATGCAAGACACCCTAGCTCATAAGGTATTTTTGAGTCAACAAGGGCAGCCAGGGCTGGGATTTCTGGGCTGCCTTGTCCTGTTCCCACACTGACTGGAACGGCTCCTCACTGTCCTCAACAGCTTCAACTATGGCAGTCGCCAGCTCTGTGGAGCTAGTGCAAGAAGGGCCTGCTGGGCCACACAACCCCTCCTGCACATTCGGGTCTGATCAACCTCTATAGCAACAGTGATCTCTACCTCACACCACCTCGCAGGAGGTGACCTTCTCCACCCACCTCACTTGCTTAAGGTCAGCAGGGGACAGATGGCTTTGCAAAACAGCACAGAGCTGATGGCTGCAACAGACTTGTTTGTCCCATTGCATATCTGCACCTCTCTGAGTATCGGGACTGGAAGCAGGAGAGTGTTGCTATACTGATGGTTGTAAAAGCACACGCAGCTTGGCTTGCCTGCTGCAGGACACCAACATGCGGAGCACCACAGGGGCACCTGAACAGACAAGTCCTGAGGTCATACCCCATAGTTGCCCTCAAGGTGTACAGAGACAATCATGGTGCCAGAAGACCAGGGTGAATCTCCTTGATGGTGTGGCCTCCTGAAATCTGGCTCCACTGCAGTAGGCCTTTGATGCCCTTATCCTGAACTTCTGATGTTCTTTTAATTTAAAGGAATAAGGATCACAGTGGTGGAACAATATAAAAAGACACAGTTTATACTTATTTATGTCTACATCTCAATATGCAGATACATATGAAGACACAGGAAAGGCCTGCCATCCAGTGACACCAAGAGTCAGAAAAAGAGGCAGGAGCATTTTTGTGACTTTATCCCACCACACCAACAACTGTCAAGAAACTGGGAAATGTCCAATACAGCAGTGCAACTTCAAGGTAAACACACACTTGTCCTAACACATCAGCTTTGAAAAGCTAGTATGTCAAAGACAATCTCACAGCAGCACGTGACAATTTTGGTCAGAAACTATTTTTATAGAACAAAGGTATGACACTGTTCTCTTTTCATGCTTTATAAATTTGGCAATGTTTTTCTAGCATATATTCATTATGCATTGTGAGGACATAAACTATAACACCAGAATAAAACTGTCAACAGCTGGCTGGATAAAAAAGATAGACTACAAGGTGGTAGCAACGTTGCCGTAAGAAGCTGCTCTAAGAATAGAGACAGTACTTGGACTACAAAAAAGAGGGGGGGGGGGGGGAACCAAACCCAAAATAAACAGAGGTCTTAGCATGTTGTGCAGAGTTCAAAACATACTATACAAATAGTTTTAGAGGAGGCTGCATCAAGTTGTGGGTTTGCAGTGACATAATTTGCCAGTGTTTACTGTCCTGTCCCAGTCTCCCAACTGGAAACACAGGCGTAGTCAACCTGCACAGGTGGTCTCGGCACTGGAAGTTCTGGTATCTTGGCTTAGAAAGAGTAGAGCCAGGCTCTTCAAGCAGATTGCAAAACTTCAAAAACCTAGAACGAACTCTCCCTTTCCGCAGGTCTCAGTACGCACAGACCTTGCTTCTCTTTATGCTCACACCTAAATAGGTACAAAGTCCTCATTAGCTTGTGCTTAAACCAGCATTCTGGCAAGCAGCCAAAAATGCTGCTTTCCAAGCATGTAACACTGGATTATTTTCAGTCAATGCTCAAGCCATGTGATGCTGTTGCATAAGGTGTGGAAAAAAAAAAAAAGCACAACCATAAGGAGACACAGCGCTGTAGATTACAAACTAATTCAGCATTCCTGGAAGACAGCGTGCTTCTCGGGGCCAACACAGTATTTTTTCCAACTTTTCTTGCTAGGCTTGCTTACCCTTTGAAACATCAGCATGCAATTTGTGATTCCTAAGGAAAAGACTGGATTTTAGGTTTGAAGAAAGAAAGCTATCTTGCCATTATTTCTAGGCAGAAATGTCTGAATATTGAAATATACATAGCCTGCATACTTTACACTTTTCCAGAAAGTTCTCTAGGAAAATTAAAGTCATGAAAAAATAAAAATGAATGCATAAAATCTAAGCAATTGTAAGAAAAATTAGTATTCAAGCAAACAGAAGCTAGAATGCTCTATGTACAAGTAGCTACTCCAAGTTTCAAAAGCTTGCATTTATAAAACATAGGGGTAATGCATTTTTCATATATACCATTAAACTCTCTCTTGCTTACTGTCTTTTTGCTTTTTAATACGGGGAGTCAGAATGTGCTCCTATTTAACCTAAATTCTGCTGGAATGTATCTGAAGGTACCTTTTCCCATGGGCTTACTCTCAGGCTGAGAACAAGAAAGTTTTAGATGTTCTCTGCTTTTTAACAGCTGAGAGGGGCCGGTGTCTGGAATGCCTTCGCCATCTGTCTGCACTTATTTGCATTGTGCTTGAAATCCTGATAGTGATCGACTTGACATTTCCACAAGCTCTGTCAGCTCTGGCAATCTGTATTCTCATCCAGAAATTGCAGTGTATGAAGCACCTCCCCATTTAAAGACCTCAAACTCCCCTCCTGACTCTAGAGTGACATTTTGAAGCATCAGTCTCTGTAGGAAAAGCATTCAGCATACTCATTTGCACATTACTGTCTGCATACCACACAATGCCACATGTACAGCAATAGGTATCAGCTTTCCCCTTCTAATGCAAATAGATCAATAAGCAAATGTCACTTTAAATATTGTAAACGGTTTGTCCACTTTTTTTCCTGAAAGATGAAAATTATCGGTCACAGTGATACACTAGTGCTTAGAGACTTAATAGATACTGCTCAGTAGCATTTTCTGAATTAGTTAAAAGTTCACAGATGCTCAAAAATCTATCTTTTCAGAGCAGTTAAACCATGTGAGTGTTTTCTGTGGTCTGTGTTGCCATGTAAATTCAGGTTTTTCCTGTTGATAATCCCACTTGCACTAGCTTTCCCATTTCACACCGCCTTGCTCATTGCTTCCCAGTACCCTTTGCGACTATAAGGTTTGCTTATGAACACACCAAGAATCAGGATGATCCCTCCATGCACATTTTAAAATAAGACTGCTAAAGTCATAATAATCATCTCTTACACTTTTTCAGTGGCAAATGCCTTTTATAAGCAATGCTATTATTTCTAAATGGTTGAACTCTCACAATACGCAGTCTGCATTACTGCTTGGGATGATAATGTTTCGAGTTCAATCTCAATATAGTAATCTACAGCAATACATGGGTTCAGTCACATATTGTTTAGAATATCATGTGGGATTTTTTTTTCCCTTTGGCATTCTACTTTTTAATCATGGAGGTCTGTGAGAGACTAAATCTGTGGTTCTGAGAAAACAAATCCCTGTTTTCCCAAGTTTCAAGTAAATTTCATTATAGCTATATGACTCACGTGGCTTTAGTGGCCTTACTGGTTTATTTATTAGAGTGCCAAGAAGCAATTTGTCTTGTTTACTTAGGTCTCTAGTCACACTTCTGACTTCTAAATAACACTTGGTTCTTTTGAAATACCTACATTTTTAAAGGACTATTAAATAATGAAACATTCTATGACATTATGTTACTTCAGTTTCATACATCAATCCATTGCCATGTTACGACAGCATCCAATTGTGATGACACAGATCACAGCCTTGTCTAATCATTTTATAACGTACATTAAATATTATGGCAATCTACAGGTACTATCAAAATACACACAATGAATGCTAACAATCCTTAAACACCCTGAGGGACAGATTTTAGTGTAGACTCACAACCTTAAAGATGAGAAAACAGCCATGCAACTTGTAAAGTCAAGATTAAAACTTTTGATCATTAGACACTTCTATTGATACTGTGGAAACAGCATCAAGCATTTTAATTATTTTTTTTGCTTCTCAGAAGCAGTATGTCAGATCATCAGTTAAAACTACATCAATATTGCCTCACTTGGGAATAGAGCATGGCCAAACCCAGTCAGACAAGCAATCCCATAGAGCATTTTCATTCTCATGTAAAATTTCTCACTAAACTCTCATTTATCTCGAAAACTCTCTTACCTTTCTTTCCAAATTTAGTTGCTTGCTTTGCATCCCGGGTTCATCTGTCACAAATTACACATGATCTGTCATTACTTTATAGGGTTGAAGTATCTCAGAAATTCAGATCTATTCTGGGCTTCTTCATAGTATTCTAATACATATAAGGTTGTAAAAGCATGGGAAACCCATTCCTGCATTGTTTAAACTGTAGGTGACTTTGATCTGCCATTATAGTAGCTCTCTTCCACCACAAAAAAAAAATAGCAAAGTATGTATGTGAACGGTGATATTGTTCTAACATATCCCAAAAATTAACGATGAGCATGAAAAAACCAGATTTTTACAGTCTGTCAAGACCCTTCAAATTGGTTTTGTTGTTGGGTTACCCGCCCTCCCCCAAGAACCATATCTTCTTCAGAATCTTATCCCAACACAGCACACAGGCTACGTATTTTCTCAGTCTTTCCACAGTGTCAAGGATCACTTTATTTGAAAACAATGAAGTTCCTTTAAAAAAACAACCCAAGAAGACCAAAATATTTAAAAAGCACAAGTTTTCAAAAGCAAACCAGTACAGATTCCTAGAGATCATTTAGTTATTTTCAGTGAAACATGCACAAAATATTCCAATCCTAATTTTTGTGCAAAAGCTTCAAAAAGCATCATTTTTACTGAATAAAATGCTTGCAGAATACAATCATACAAAAAATAAAACTTGCAACAATTTAAATGCCACACATGGTAGAGCCCCAAGTAGCTTTTACAAATGCTCTGTTGAATAGATTTTCTGAGTTGCTTTTTAGTCAGAAAAGCTTGTGTGTAGGATGAAGGTGCAAAGGAAAGGGAATTGAAAATTCTTAAGGGTCTATTCCAAGACTCATTTTGGGAAAGCTCTTATCATAAGGAGATTAATTTATATAAACGATTTATTAATAGGCATTTAGAAAACATGGATGATCATTATTCCTATTGTCATGCCTTCCAATCAATATCGGAATAAGGACAATTAGCTAAAGCACTTTTGTAATGGCTTAGTATAGAACACAGTTCTTCTGTAAGCCTTCATCAGATACACAGCTAGGTCTTTAATATGGTACAAACTACTAGAAATTAGGATGAATGGATGGAAACTGAAGCTTGGAGCAAGAAGGCATTTTGGAAGAGGCTCAGTGTGAGTTGCCTACTCTGTGTGATAAGGCTACAGGGGGTAAGAAAACCATTCCTTGTTTCTGGCTAGCTCAAATAGCTCCAACAGCAGCTCTTGTGGACTGCAAACATGGCCAATCTACTTCTCAGAATCCCTTGCACAGTCCTGAGATAGGTATAAAAAGTGATGGGGCAGAACAAGAGAAGTTATCACAATCAGTTAAGTTTCACAAAAAAAAGGCAATGTTATCAAATTGCATGATGTTGGCACAAGATGTCATTTTTTCACCTTTAATTTTCTTTTATACTTCCTTCCTAATCTATTTCCGCTCCGTCTTAACTCTTTATTGCAAGGCATAAGCTTTGCTGAAATAAATAGTAGAAAAATGTGAAGGGGAAAAAAAAAAGTCCAAAGGCTCAAATATTCTGATTTAGGTTTCTGTCATTCATATGAGCCTTAAAATTGGTTCAATCCATTCCAGAATTCACTACAGGAGACTAAACTTGCAGGGTTTATTATCCCAAATTATATATAAATTAGACTCTCAAGAAATTTCTTAAACACAAAAGGTACATTGCATATTCATACGTTTGGAAACCTTTACTCCATCACACACAAATATTATATATGCAATCCATGAAATCCACTGGGAGAGTCTTGTAGTTGCAGTAAGTGTTTTGGTCTGATGAATAAGTGTTCAGTTTCTTTAATCTATGCACCAATAGAACTGAATGTTGACACAACTCAAGAAGGCTGCATATATTACAAAAGTTAGACTTTCATTTTGACAAAATGTTGCCTACCGTTCTGAAATAACTGAACAAAATGATATATTTGAAATCCTGGTCACTATTTCATTGATGAGAACTGCCGTGTGCTTTTCACCAGCTGACAATGTAATGCAACACGTTTCAGTCTCTCATACATCTTGAAAGGGGAAAAAAAAAAAATACAGGCTAATTATGTACCAAAGCTTAATTGCTGTCTTTTAGCTGAAGCTTACAGAACACCTACTAGCAGGCAGTCTTGGTTGCATTTTAAAACATATGGCTAGTTATTCAGATTTTTTTTTAAGTGTGAATTCTGCATCCTCTGATTTTAAAAGCAGCAACAAAACCCCAAAGTGTCATATTAAGAAAGCTGAGAACTTGCTTGCAATTATTAACACATTTCTTGACTTAAGAGGGTGCCCAAGAGGGTGACAATCTCTAGTGACGGATGGGGTATAATAAAATAGGAGCTCTGGATGTTTGACTAGAGATTGCTCAGGCAGTGAGACTCCTTTGAGAAGAGACTCTTTTTGTGAAGCAGAATTGCTCAGTGAGAATGAGACTCAAATTGAAAAATAATCATCATAATGAAGTCTCAGAGCCAGCCCCGTTCCTTGGCAAGTGGAATCACCTCTGGGATTACACAACCACGCTTACTTCTGCAAGTGTGAGAATTTTCTTTTTCCTTTCTTCCTTTCCATGAGTGAAGCCAAAACGAAATGCAGTAACTTTTGCCACATGAAGGATTTGATCTTTGCCAATTTGAATGATTTGATCAATTATTTCTTTAGCACAAATCACATCTGTCACACAAAGGACAAAAGACAGCCACCTACACACCCATCTGAAGTAAAGACAATGGGTTAAGCCAAGAACATCCTGCAATGATGCTCAGTAATTTATCAAAGGTTAAAAAGAGAAAACATACAAACTCACCATGTATCAGCTTATTTGACTTAAGGAGAGTTCTAACCTAAGCACCTCAGTTACTCAGGCATGGTGTAATAATCAGGTAGGAAGAGAAAAGTAGTCCATATCATACAAAAAAAGGGAAGAGAAAGCGAGGAATCTTGCTTCTAGGTGTTAATATAGCTTGGTATGACATGCCAGCACAGTAGTTAGGCAGTTGACAATTGGAACCAAAAAGTAGTGTTACATGTCCACAAAGTGATATTGTCACAGTTAGCTCAATCAGCAATGTGATCGCAGTTTAAAGAAGTTTAAGGAAAAAAATGGGAAAGAAAAGATATCCAAAAGAAAGAAAAAAAAGTGTGGACACATCCGGTAGCACCCAGTTGCACTGGTATTTTCTTTTATTTTTGTTGGAGAGCAAATTTAAAAGTCAAAAAAAAAAAAAAAAAGTCTTGTTCACAGCTCATTTAGCACAGTATGTCTAACCTAGCAGATGATGTTACTCTCTTTTTACAGGCTTCTGTCAAGTGAAATGCCTATGGTCACACAATTAGCAGAATCATTTCACATTTTCAATCCAAACCAACTACCAACTTTTTTTTTTTTTTTTTTTTTGCTTAGAGACTATGCTTTTAATAGATAATTGAAAAAGTAGGAATTTGTAACAAGACAGCTTCTGCAGACAAAATTTTGTACTGCTGAACAGGAGCACTCCTGTTTACTCTAAACAGAGCAAGACCCCTTGTACTGCTCTCAGATATGTATTTTTAAAGTAATAGTCTGAAGATTTAGCAGACAATGTTATTGCACTATCTGTAAAAGAACAGTGATACTAGTGGGAACATGGAGACATGTTTGAAGAAAGAACAGGTCATGTTTATGACTCACAGATTAGACACAGCCCTTACCCTGCTAGCCCTGACAGCGTCCATTCCCATAAACTGTCCAAGCCCCATTTTCACAAATGGCAGAGGTTAGATGGGTTTGGTATTAGCTTGAAGAGAAATTTTGCAACAGAAGTAATTACCAGGTGGTTTAAGATTAGTTTTCTCTTCTCAAAAGCATCAACACCATATGCAGTGACCTGTCACATTAACACACCTGGTTTACAGACGTTGCTTTCTAGGATTCAGAAGACTTCAATTACATCCTTTACTCCTTAAATAACCATTAGGGTCATTTGGTAGCCAAGTATTTTGAGCAGCTAAGTGTTAAAAAATAAAAGCAATAAAAAGAGTCAATGAAATCCATGAAGCACTGGGGAGAGTGTTACTCCCTAACTATTAGTATTAGGCAGCTGCATGTGGAACAGGATTTTTTCTCTGCTGATTACGGATTAGACCAAACTTGATAATAAAGGTCAAACAGTGGAGTTATTCTACACCGGCTGAGATCAGATTCTTTCCAGCATATAAGGGGACTTTAACACAACTTCAGTACTAAACCATTCTTTGTGGCAGGGCCTGCCAACATTTAAGCACATCCCCGCCCTCCCTTCCACTGGGTGTTTTACTGAATGAATGTTGTTTTCTAGGACGCAATTTATTTAAAAACATTTATTTTAGGCAAAATTAAACAGACATTTGAGATTACATAGAAATACAGTTTCCAACTGGATCACATAACCTTTTCATTAAAAATGCACTGTTTTGTTGATTTAAGTATTTTTGTATGGATTGACCAGGTATGTAATATTTAACCATGCCATTTGCAGTCAACTATCATAAAAATCAGAAACAAAAAAGGTTTCTTAAAATGTGCAAACATTATCTTAGTGTTACCATTGATAATAAATGACCACTAAATAGATGCTTATTATGTAAAGCTTTTTAAAGTACAATAAAAATACAAATTCTATTTGTTAAAAAAGGCCATTGCTATGGCTACTAAACATCCTCATTATACAAATTCCAAAATACTATATGACAAACAAAATTATAAAGACTTTTCTTTATGAAACATATACTATTCTATTTGTTAGTGATTTTATATATTTTTTATATATATATTTATATATAATACTCTATATGAATGTTGAACACAGAATAAGAGAGAGGAAGACTAATGTAATGCAGGACATCAAGGCCCCCATTCAGCAAGGTACCTGAGCATACGTCAAACTTCGCAAAGGAATAATCCCATTCATTTCACCGGACTTCAAAAGTACATGCAGAAGTACTTTGTTGAACAAGGCATAAAGATATACACGTGATCATGAATTTGCAAAATGCATTTTTGGTGTAAACTGTCACTGTTAAGGACAAAACCTCTCATCACAAAAAACCTCTCATGAAAAAGGAAAGAAAATATTAAAAAAAAAATCTGGAATTTTGTTTTTTTCCACATCTGTATGTTTTGAGGGGAAAATATTAGAGTTTTTAAAGTTTTTAATTGAACTAATGTGGGGTTTGGGCATTAAAACACTAACAATAATAATTTTCTGAGATAGGTTTAAGATGGTATTTTATTGCTTATGCTAAAGATTAATGAAGAGTATGCATAGACAGGTCAGCGTTCAACTCACTAACTGCTGAAAATTTTGGTGTGCAGTTATTTCTGTAACATGAACAACCAGTGGGTATGAAGGACTTACTAACTTATATTGAACTCTCGTAGCAAGCTTCAAAATTATAGTAAGACATGTAACATTAAAGCAGACAGTGAAAAAAATACTCAACAGAGCCTGACTGTAAACAGCGTGTTGAACATAACTTACAGAATTGAGCCCAGTAAATGGAGTGCCTGCTTATACACAAAATTACGTAAATTCCTAAGTAAATGCAAGACCGTAACCTTCTTTCTAAGTTATGGTTATCATAGAACGAACTCCAAATGACATGCTTTATAGTTCAGCTATAAAATACCAAAACAAAGGGCAGTCACTTTGTCCATTCTGCAATTTAGCAGTTCTTCTACGCTCATTAAACACTAATTAAAATACTAATAATTTGTTAGTTTCTAAAACATGAATTAAGGACCTAAAAATCTCTGGATTTTATAAGCTAGTAACAACATCTGTACAGCATAGTAACCATGCACAGTAATGGAAATCAATTACGCAGCATCCAGATTTACCTTTTAAGCATATATTAATGGTTAGTATATTCTGCTTTTTCACTGCAATTTGAACTTTTTGTACTAGATATAAACCATTTTACTGCTTGAATATTAAATAATGGCTTAAAAGCATAATTTCAAAATGCTGCTAGGTAAAGTATTATGTAAAAATCATGCTTGCACATCTGCAAACAGAGAGGTATGTGTGAGCTTTCTGAAGAACTCCTGCAGGCTAATAGTCATAAAGCGTAGTAAACTCGGGCCAAAATGTGAGAGAAAGAAACACAACAGCGTAATTTAATTAATATTTCATAAACAAATACAACTTTTTACATTTGTACAGGGAAAGACTGGAACTAAGTTGGATTTTTACAGAAGCAAATCTCACAAGAGTTTACATGTTGAAAAAAGCAATTTTTGGCACATGGATAATATCTGTGAATACGTGTTCAGAATTAATAAAAAAACCACTGCGTAGGAATTTCACATTTAGTTTCTTGGCATCAGCACCTGCTGTCTAGTGGATCAAGACAAAATACTGTGCCTTCAAGAGTTAATCCCATTTTGAACCCCTCCTGCAACGAAACAAGACATAGTTAATAAAAAAGAAAGTGATTTCTGGAGAATCAAGCTCTCTTTCTAAATTTGAGCTTATCTTTAGGCAGATAAACCATAAGGATACTTCAGAGTGAATTCACAGACATTTACATTATTTGGTCAGTTGATTTTTAATAAGTGGTTGACTTACAAAATGATGTATCTTGTACAACAAAAGAAATGCAGTAGAAATATTCTAGAATAAAAATATTGAATATTCATATATGTAGGTTGATAGAAAAACAAACAAGCTGTTCCTGAGTAAAATTCAACATGATTTATAAGCAGGAAAGAATTAGGGCTCTATGACAAAGAGTTTATTATATTTACACTTTAAAGATTCAGATAAGTCACAAATATTGTTACTACTACCAGGTGTCTCCTACATTCAGTAATCCCTTATCTTAGTAGCACTCCAACAAAAAGTATAGTACTCAACCACATCTCAGAGGTTTGTTCTGAATCACTCCCCGGGCAGTTAAATTGACAGGTGTACGCTTTACAGCCTACTGCCATCGGAGCTTCACTAAAAAGGCAAATAAAATCATACTTGATCTACTGCAAATGAACGGTGCATTTCAAAGGCATGTAACTTGGTGAAATAAAATACAATGGTCTTAAAGTGCAAAGAATTTCTTTAAGAGTTTGGACCAAAATTCCTCTTTTTACTCGCATGAGTTTGATTAGAAACACAAAAATGATTATAAGATAGATGCTGCCATGCCCCTCTACTGAAAAGAAATTAATTCTACAAATACCTACACTTGCTTTACAAAATGTACTTAGCTTGCACCAGTTCTGAAATAAGAACAGTACTTGTAATACAGGGACAGTACTCTTGTTACCATTTTCCTTTTTGCTTTAAAAGCTGAATAACTGTGGCTTGACCTTCAAGAGAAACGTCACCTTTGATTCATGAAAATTTCAATCTGTTAGGTGAAAGTCCTGTAAAGCTAGAATTAATTGGAATCAAGCGCTCTGAATAGAAATGCCATGAGGACATCAACCCCAGTGGCAGCTGTCACAATGTTCAGTGTTGTCTTAACATACAGTTCACTTAGAGACTGCTGATCATATGCTATGAAATCAATATGTGCTTTCATGAAGCAAACATCTTGTAAACAAAATAAATCTTTTTGTAAAGCAATCCATATTGAGATTAGGCATAAACTCAAGCCTCTTCTCATAATGCACAGCAGTACCTCAAGAGCACACTTTTTGGTTTTGAAAGATAAATCCCAAGTCAAACCAGCTTAATTTCAAACAAATTTAAACCACAGGCTAGAATTTTAAAAGCATATGAATATTTAATAACGCCAACAGCTACTTCCATCAGAAGAGTAATGCTGAGAAATATAATAAACTTCTTGGCAATAGTTACTAAATGATCTGAGATTTTCCAAGTAAAATTTTAATTTTCCTAAAGGCAAATCCATACTATGAGATGATGAGCCAGTAGCAGTACTATGATGTAAGCCAGAAGGCTTACACCAACTGTGCTACCCAGTTTGCCCTACCTGCGTGACATGGTGCTGCCAAAGCTCACTAGTGTATTTGACCTTTTTTTTCCCTCTGTATTTTTCAAGGGGTTAACAGGAAGAACTTTCAATGCAAAAGATGCTTCAAGCAAACAGTATCTGAAGTTCCAAGTCAAACACATCCTGTTATAAACAGACGTTCATTTACCCAATGGATACTATTAATTGATGTAACTGCAGTCAAAGGAGGACTGTTTACACAGAAGATTCAGAGAATTAGCCCTACACTCTAGCCTGTTAAATTGTAAACCCCACAGTTACTGTGTCTGAAGTGCTAATCTTTCAAAGCATTTAAAGGCTGCTTCCAGTTTTGAAGTTGTAAAAGGGACAGTTTGTGCTTCAACCCGAGGATGCATGATACAGCTGCAATAGAACAGCTACAGCAATTGGTTTAACAAGGACGACCAGCTTCATTCCTAGCCATCCAGAGAGCCCTTCAACCAACACGCATCCCATTCACATCCTGCATGCTTTTACTTTTCTTCTATACATTTAAGTTCTGTTTGTTGGTGTCTTACACAGCTGCACTTCCAATGCCCTTTTTCTGTCTAGCTAAAAGCAAACTGGATTATGCATTTAGGAAGTGCATATATCGCGCTGCTCTTATGTTGATCATGTGGATTTTTTAAATTTTTGTTTTATTCCATACATACTGATATTTTGTCACTTATCACTTGACTTGTGTTTGCCATGACTTGACTTTGAACTATTTCTACTTTCTTGAAGAACAGTGGTCTCCTTGACCCTTCCTTCTGCAATTTCACTACAGACCACTCTTCCCCCCTCCCCTTCAGTTCTCCTCCTCTTTTAAGCTGTGGTATTTAGCATTTAAAACAATCACATTTTCACGTATTTGCAATGTGATCGATGTTATTCCATTAAGACATCACTGCACTATATGTATCATAATTATTGAAAAAGCCTTCTAACTTTATTACCATAATGAACTATTGTCTGTTCTAAAAGAACACAGTGATGTGGTTGCCAGGTGCTGTTATCAGTTGCATACTCGAGAACCCAGCTTCTATTACAGGCAGAATTGATAAGGAAGTAAAACCTACTACTACAGCGCCAGGAACTGCAGTGTTAACACACGCATACTTAAAAATGGCTCATGCACATAGCTGTCTGTAACAATGTGACATTTCAATGTTCACCTGTTGAACCACGCAAAAACCACTATCAAGTGTCAGATACTACGGCTACTTGTATGCTCAAACTTCCACACCAACCACAGGGTCAAAAAAGCCCAACAACGTAAAGAGGACATCAAGACAACCTAAAGGGCCATCTGGGCTTTTTCAGAGTTTAGAAAGAATGTAAAATTCAGATTTTTACTTTATTTAAGTGGAGGACAACAAGTGTGTAGGAGTATAAACCAAAGAAAGCTCTATTGTCTTGACCAATATTCCCATTAAATTAAATGCAGCCCTCAAAAGGGAAAAAAACGAGAACAGTCCAGCAGCCTCTTTGGCAAAGTGTTTGCAATCAAATTTCCAAAGATCAGTAAAGCGCGGCCTTCAGATCTCCCACAGCCATCTCCATTCCTAATCTCTGAAGTTTTGCAAAATAACTCCAAATTCTTATATAATTCTTGGATTCGCCAAAACTATAGTTTGGCAAATATACGACATAATTAAAAAAAAATTCCAATCAGCTGTAGCCAAGCAAGCTGTGGGAAGACAAGGTTTTAAGAAAAGGTTCTCCTTTAAGTCCAGACATAGTTGAACTGCAATTAATGCAGATAATAAAGGAAGTATCCTATGCTGTAGTTCTCACAGCAGTGCAGAACACTTTGAACTTTATGTCCGCTTTCAGGAATACAGTTTATATATACACCTGAACTGCATATATCTCTCAAGACTTATAGCTCCTACTTGAAGCTGCTGTATGATTATTATAGTATCCATCATGCATCATATGGTTACTTTCGACTCTCCAAAACCCAGCATTCGCAGCTGCAATAATAATGATGTCAGTTGAAATGACTGAGGAGATTATAAATTATGATTTTTTAAATCTTTTTCTAATATGCTAAATTAATGTTAGGCAGAATATTTTTTATTTAAAAATGATATATATAGTCAGCACTTGGTACATATTACATATTATATATGTAAAAAAATGCATCATTAATTTTAATACACAGTGTTTAAATTATTTTGCCTTGAGAAATTCAGACATTTCAGCTTCTAATAAACATGTGTTCTTAGCATAACACACTGCCTGTTCATTAAAAAACATGTGTGCTATGGCTTCCTGTACTTTAAAGGTTCAGGAAACAGTAACTCCTCATGTGGTCAGAAAATCTCTCAAATCTGCTGATTTTCAGGGAATGCAGAAAAAGACCATCCTCTGATACTGGATAGAAGGGGGAATAGGAAGGACTATGAAGTGTACATCTATATTGTGCCTTGCTTCTGTGTTCATATCCCCATGATGACAGTGTCAAGTAACTTTTTTACTTCCAAGGTGATTCAACTCAAGAACAGAACATCTTAGTTACCCAGAAAAATGATGGTCTTGTAGGATATGATTGGTCTCTTAAAGAGAGGAGCAAAGTGTGTTTTCACTAGAAAAAGTAACCTGAAAACAACCCCTCTTCCAAAACTCCTACTTTTTTTCTGTATATGATAGTAAGACCTGAGCTATTCTGGTTATAAATGGTAAAAGACAAAAGAACTTCCATTTTATTTTATAAATTTGTCAAAGTCAACCTTATGGCTCTGAGGTTAACTCACTTATCACTTCACAGTGACTTCACCCAATGAGCTTAAGTCAATGAATCAATGATTAATTTACATGTCTCTTGAGATAATAATTTAGAGGGCTGAGCATAACTTATTTCAGATGGAAAAACGTCAAGCCTACTGACTGCTTCGGGGAGAATGGCTTGCAGCTCCTGGAAACTTTATGATATTAACTACCTTGAGATTTTAATAAATTATAGCAGCTGTTGCTGGTATGATTCATGATCCAGGGAAACTTCCCCTCACTGCAAGATTTCTGGGAAAATAGATTCCTTTTATTAATGTCTGGATATAGTCAAAATAGAGGAGATGAAAATATGTTTCAGCATAAGGGTGGGGGGAAACAGGAGGTTGGATAGTCATCAGAGTGAGGCCTGAGCTGTAAAAGTCACATCTCAGCACATGTTTGAGTTTTGAGCTCTCCAAAAAGATCAACAGAAACTGGACCGAGAAATGGAACAGAAAGAGTTTAAGTGTGAAATCTGGATCCTCACTAAAGTTTAAATATAAAAGTGTTCTCCCCAGAGGTCAGGAAACTTTATCTGATCTCATTATATTCAGAATATCGGATGCAAAGGAAAAGCACCCACTACTTAAGAGTTTGTTCTCCAACACCCCTTCCACTGTGCTGTGCTTTCCTCTCCCACTTTGCTTACACATCACCTTCCAACGCACGCATATGCCGAGACAGCTTTTCTGCAGACTGGGGCATGTTTCCTGAGGCATCTGACATAGCTCTACATGAGAAACAGAGTAAGAGAGCCTCGACTGAGCTGCTCCAACCGGGCTGTCAGTGCCTGGCGCCGAAGACACTGCTTGCCACTCTGAATGTGGAATAAGCTGTATTTAATACCCTCTCAGAATAAGTTTGTACTTTGAACTATTAGATGTATTCATAAACAACTTACCTTTGTATATTTAATGGAATACATATTTACTGAAACTCAGGCTGTACTTTCATAATGTGACAGATTCCTTCACTTTGCATTTCAGAGAAGGAAAAAAGCCTATATTTTTCTTTCATGTTTCTTAACTTTAGATTTCCCAGAGCACATTACACGTTGTGTGCTTTTACCTTTTGTAGTGTTCATTTCACCTTCCTTCCTATAGGCTGTATATCTAACAACTGTTGACTTCTAGCACAGCTATCTTCTGCACATTGCAAGTTTCTAAGTAATTATTTCCACATAAAAACACATTCACAAATGTGATTGTACTAACACAAAAATTCTATGCATCAAAGGTTTTTTTAAACCATTTCACTAATGACAATCCAATAATGAAAACTGGAGATTTCACTAGTACACATGGAAAAACAGCAATGAAATGAAAGCTTAGTAGTAGCAGCTGATAAGACAGACTGAAGAAAACTAAAATCAGCTCTGTCTACTTTAAAAATTGTAGGCCCCTAAAAATTAAAACGGCCCCGACTTAGAGTTGCATATATAAAAAAAAATCTTGTAAGTTTATATATGTACACACATATACATAAAAACACCAGACATGAACACATGCACACTACAATTGTAAATGCTTCAAATACCATTATTAAAATATGATATACCAACCATCGCTGACGCTAGGCACCCAGGAAAGCACAAGAAGATAAAAGAGATATTAGGAAAAACATGTTTCAATTTGTATTTTGCATCAACCGCCTAGTAAAACAACTGCACATAGCTTTTGCTTTGACCAAAGTTAGAGTATTTTTTTTTTTTTTTCACATCCTGGCAGCTTTACACTTGTTCTCAACTGGATTATACATGAACAATTTTTGTGCCTACATAAAGACCCACTAATTAATTTTCCGTGGAAATGTCAGGGTATGCTAAGACTGATACTGCTTTATAAACTAGTCTCTAATTATCAGACTAGTTGATAAAGCACACAAAAAGGTTGGAAAAAACAAAACCTATATGTGCAGGGGGGAATACCCGACCAATGCAATATTCTTTGCAATAGGCCACAGTAACACCCTAAGGTTTTGGGGTTTTGTTATTGGTGGTTTGTCTGCTTTTTTACGTCAAGAGAGTACAAACAATGATATGAGTTTTTCATTTTACAACTTCAAAAATCTTTGATAAAGATTTCTACTGTTCTGTTCACTGATGTTTTATGAGGTGGTAACACTTTGCAGCCTTATAAGCTAACAATTAAAAAATTTGTCAAAAAATTACCTGTAATAAGAACTCTTAGCATGTGACATTTAGGTATTTTTCATAGGATTCTTCCTATTAGCCACAGATGCTACAGTATACTTTTTCCTAAAATGGGGCTACAGACAATGGAAACATTGACATATATCAATGTGAGGTGCTAAAAGATTTGCTTTTTGTCCTAAAGGGCTTGCTAATATCATTACAGCATTCACGAAACGCAAGCATTTTTACCGGAACTGCAAAGAAGTCAGTTTTAGCATTTAACTGCTGTCTGAAATCATATGGGCTGGAGTACAGGTGAGCAAGAATCTAAATTTCTTACTTCACAGTGAGTGGAGTTTGCCAGAGACACCACCGTAAACTGACATGCAAAATAAAATTTCACAATGAACAGGAATGAAAAAAATTTACTCGGGAAAATTAAATGGTATTTAAATCTTAGTTTAGCCATTTTGAAATGTTTCTGCTGCTCTCCAGGCAGAAGAGTGGAACTGGAGGAGCCCGAGAGCTAGATCTCTTGGACTTTGTGGGCTCTTGTGATACAAGAGGGCTGGAAGCTCTGGGAACACTTTCTGCTGAGGAGCCAGGATCCTCGAAATTCAAGTTCCCAGTATTTTCAAGCCTTCCGTTTTGCTGGCAGGCTGCTGAAAACAAAACAGATAAGCAAGCTGGCTAGGAACTAGCAGTTTGGAAAGTCTGACTGAAGAGAGCAGTTTATTCCAAAACTTTAAGGCTTTCTCCTGGTGTTGCTTCAAAATTGTGTCAATAACAGAACAGATACTGTTGAGTGGTTCAGAATCAACAAACGTTTTCTCATAAAAACACATCAGTTCAGAATTCTTGAATCAATTCTTAACAGTTTAATTGTCCCCGAGTGTCACAGTCAAATACAGCTGTTTTTAAAGGCAGCAGAAAATTGCCATGGCCCCTTAAGCATGTACTGTGTCTATGCCAATGTTATGAAAAACCAGACTGATGGCACTGAGGGAAAGATGAGGGTATACTGGGATGGTGGTAATTACTGGAACTGCAGAGTAACAAGATCTGTAGGGCTCTCGCCTCAGCTCTCTTTCAGTTTGCTCAGTCCCTTCCCAGGCAGGAGCAGCAGTATCCATTTTGATTACACTGATGAGAAACCCTAAATTAATGCAGGTGTCCGTATTAATACCATGTAAGGATCTTCAGAAAAATTCAAACTCCAGCTCAAAGACCATCACTTACAATGGGAACAGTCAGAAACAGTTTTTCTCCTACATATTTGTGTGTGCAGTCTGGAATACATTATCAGAATACTGTAAACATGTATTTCAAGAATAGTTGTACAGCCACAGAAAACTGCGTAACTGATAACTCAGTAGTTACCTGCATCTCATCTAGTTTGGACTGAATGTCTGGAGGGAAATCTCCTGCTCCGCAGCTAAAAGGGTCAAAAGGTTCTGCTCCAAAAAGGTCTCTCTCTGGAACAACAGAAAAGTTAGTCACTGAGAGAAAAGGTATGGACTACAACAATAGCACTTTGAAAAAGTCAGCTTACATCTCCTTACAAGCTGAATACTATGCAGATATGCAACTGCTTAACCACAGCTTTTAACATTGAAATTTGAAAGCCAGGTCTTGATTAGTTTTCCCAAGTTTAACACTTGAAGTATTTTTCCAAGAACACCACTAACTTCTGTTCAAGCCTCTATTTAGCTTTCATTAATGCTTGTGCCTTCTAGAGGAATTTTAGGGATCCAACGAGAAAAAGCTCCAATTTGAAGAGGGCATCTCCTACCGAAGTGTGCCCTGGAATTGATGGGTATAAGGACTTTCATAAACGAGGAGGGAACAACTGGACATCCATTGTCAAATTTCATCTTAACATTATGTCCAAAACGTTCTTGCAAACAAACTAGCCTTCATGTCCCTTGTCTGCCACTTCTCACTTTCAGGTTAAGGACATCTTTGTAAGGACAAGCAACTATTCTTACTCACGGAAGGTAAGACTTTCATTTGATAAGAGTGCCTCGGTGCACAGCTGGTAGTAACTAAAACTAATTGTCAGGGTTTTAAAATCTTGGATAGGATCAAGTCAAGAAAGAAAGAAAGAAAAACGCATATGACCATGAAAGGTCACTTACCCTCAAATTCCACTAAATCTGGATCCATAATAGAATGACTGCAAATTTCTCTTTCAATACCATACAGTTTCTTACTTTTTCTTAAGTGTAGTATGCTTTCTGAGGTCAGGGGGTTTTTGTGTTTCTTTTTTTGTCCAGACAAGAAGAAACACCTCCAATACATTGATTTCTTTTATTAGAACACTGTAATGCTAGTTCTTCACATCTGACAGACCAAATATTTTGGGTTGTGCTTTTTGGTGGTTTTGTTTTGTTTTTTCCTTCTCAGTAATGGGATTTTCTTCTCTACATGTAATGGACTTTTTCTATCCCACATTGGGTTGAACTAAGTAAGAAAGTAATTTTGCTAACCCAACCCAACATTGATTGCAAAATTTACAGAATAAAGTTAATACAGTCTTATCACTGGTGGAAAGAAAATTAAAATCATATCCTAACTCCTAACTTTCATGGTTGCCCACCAAGAAACCTGTTAAGCATATTATCTACCTTAAAACAATGTTAGCTTAAGAGCATGAGAGTAAAAGGGGCCATTACTATCTCCGAAATGACTAGCTATTTTTCTGGTTAAGCCCAGAATTTTACACTTAGCATCCAAGATATGGAAGCTGACAACTGACTGCTTGACACAAAATCCATGTTGCAGTGTTACCAGTCATGTTATAAATGCTGAAGCACATGCATATAGCTAAATAGATGTCTTTATTTTGGCATCCCTGGAGCCAGAATTTTAGACCTGTATTTGTCTAGGCTCTTAAACATTTATTGTGCATGTCAGTCTCCATGGGTTTTGACCTGATCAATTAGGTGGTATCAGGCTGCACAACAGGCATTTTAAATAATTAGCAGCTACCAGCATTCACTCCCATAATCAAGTACAGAAACAAGCAGGAACTTGATTAATTACATAGTTCAAAAACTGGCTAAACAGCTACAAACTGTCACATGGGACCAGGAGATGGCCTGGATTGGAAAGCCTTATTCCAAAAGCCCACTTGAGCCAAAAAAAATAAAAATATCTAGTCTTTCCTGGCAGAAGCAGACCACCTGCATGCAAAAGAGACTTTAATCTAATGTAAAAATTAGGGTCTCCATCGTTCCTTGCCTCTTTCACAGCCAAGATGGGTCTGGTCTAGTATAACCGATGTCCTTATATGCTCCGATGTTCCTAACAAGTAACCTTCAGATGTGTAGCAGCTTTGACTTTCAATCTAACCTCTACTGGGCAAAAATTCATTATGCTTTATGCTCCTCATAACTCTATTTGTTCATGATGTAAGTCGATTTTCTTTATTTATTTCTCCCTCTTCCATAGGCTCTTTTTACCCTTAAAAGGAGCTGACAGCTTTCTGTGTGGTTAGACAGCTAAAAGCAGCCAGTTTCAACACCAAACCTTAGCAAGCATTCAAGGAATGTATTTAGGAAAAAACAGTAAAGAACACAAGTCTTGCATTTCTTAGTACTGAAATATGACATCACTATTCTTGAAAGCAAGTATTTTGTACAATATTATGGATATGATCATTCATGCCTTATTCTTGGGCTTTTATTAATGACAGCACTTCTGAGCTCATTAGCAGGAGAATGGCAGAAGCTTTCACTCTTTTCATGTCACCTGCCTTCAGGTGAAGGATTACTTCATTTATATTGTTATTCAAGGCAGACTTTAAAATTAACCAGAGTGTAACTTATTCTAAGTGACAGAGCCTAATAAACACTGTACAGGATCAAATTCAAAATAGAGAAGTATTCCTAGCTGAGTTTCTATGAGAAATTATTACTTTGGGAAGTATCACTAATATAACTTACTAACCATTTCAGTAAGCCAGCTGAAAAAGGCCATAATACAACTGCTTTTCTGCACTTCAAATTTGTGTGTTATATGAGAGATTGCACTGCTAGGAGTCAGGGAGGGATACAGTTCCATGAAATATTTTCAATATCATCATCAGTATTTCTGTTTTGAACAGAATCTGACAACATGTGGAAACTGGACAAATACTAAAATTTAGTCACTGCAGAGCTGCACTACAGCCTGGGATCTCCATAAGCTTATCTACTAGTGTTCACTCCACTGTTCACAGGGGGGCTCCTTTTTAGCAGAGAAATCAGTAATTTTTTTATTTCAGACTAGAGTTATTTTCATGAAGATTAACTATAGCAAAAATATCTTGCCTGGCACACTTTCCAGAATAATTATAGCATGGACAGGCATTTCTTTCTCCAATACACAGCAACCAGTAAGTAAGCCTTTGAAAACAATCCTTTCAAACAGCACATATAATTTCCTTCCACTTTCCCATTCCTTTCTGGATGGAAATAAATTCACATCTTGGGAAATCGATCAACAAACTCAAAACCATGAAATGCTGATGTTTTAAATCTGCAACTCAAACCACAGAAAGACATGAACAGGTAGTAAATTCTTGTTTCTGTGACCTATCTGACATTCAGTACAAGAAACACGTAATACTGGAGAGTAGAAACCTGCACTATGTAACAAACTCAAAACCAACAATTACTAAACAAAAATGCAAATATTTAGCTTTTCTGCTGCATTTTGCATCCCAATCTTCTTTGCCTTAGCTATCATCCAGGCACAGAGTTATGCTGATATATGCTTTCCCCATCACAAATAAAAAATAATCACACTGAAGACAGGCACCCAAGAAAATATTTGGAATAAGCTGAGGTAGTGAAGTCCAGGAAGCCTCTCCCTTAGCTGCAGGCTACTCCAGATTTTTTTCTTTTGGAATTATTACAGCATAAAAAAAATGGTTCCACCATTGTTCTGACAACATACTCTTAAATATCTCTGGAAAGATAGCATCTTGGAGCAGGTTTCTGCATCAGCCAGTTGTGACCTTGGATTGTTCAAGATGCATCTGAGTGAAAAAAAAGCTGAACAATTTGACACAGAATGTTCCTCACCCATTCTTTTCTGAGATATGGCAATAACACTGTGCCAACAAACACATAAATTATTTCCTCTTTTAATTAATCAGAATTAATAAATTAATTATGTCCTTTAAGGTAACTTACAAGAACAGTTGCAATCCCTTACTCCATGTGGAAGTAGCAGCATGATCTCTAACATTGCATTTTTGTTTGCACTGACTATGCATTGGTCAATTGTTCGATTAAGCAATTACTATACTGGGCTGCAATGTTTCTGTTTAGCCTGCAAGCGGCTTACTACAAGCTTAGTGTTAAATATTTCTCAGCAACATTTTGAGTAGAAACACAATTCTGGAAAGGGCTTTTGTCTTTGAAAGACTCACTTCTTTGCAATTATTACCTAAAGAGACACCACGTACTTGTCCAATTTGCAACTCCCTCTCCAAAAATCATGTAATTTTCTCCTTTCAAGTAGGTAAAAACAATCTACTTGCTATCACTGATATACCCAGCAGTGAGTAGACATTTACTGAGAAGCCATACTGTTATACTGCTGAAGAAGAACTCAAAATTTCAACAATTTTCTCCCTTATTTAAAGCTTAAACACTATGGAGATAACCACCTTTTCGAGAAAAGGTCAGTGTTGCACTCTCCCAGTATTAGAATGCTGGATTTCTTCAACTATGTGCTGTGAGTCAGTCAAAGCAAAAGATATAATTTATAACCCCTGGAAATTTTTGCTGGTGAAACTACCGAAAGGAGGGCTGGCGAGCAAAATTCTAACTCTAGGCATTTGTCTTTTATGAAAAGCCGAACTGTCATCCTGGTGCTAATTATCACCTATGAAGCTCTTGGTCTTGGAGGAATCCAAAGTGCTTGGTATTGTTACTGGTTCCTGTCTTTCCTGTGCAGTGTTATCCTTGGGTGATTTGTCAAACTGGCCAGCTGATGAGTAAGATGAACTCTGGCTTTTAAAAGCAAGTTTTGCTTGAGCAGCACAAGCGCCATCCCTATGTGACAGGCAGATGAACCTCACTTAGACAAATGGAGCAACTGAGATTGACACTAGCAAATAGATGGCACACCTTTATCTTTCTCCTTGTTTACTACTGCATGTGATGAAGGTGAAAGTTATAAAAATTACAAAATCCAACAAAAACACCCTGTAATTTTATCAGAAGTGATGGAAAAAAACCCACTCAAGTGCAGTGACAAAGAAAGTAGAGAAAAGAACATGAAAAGATGACCTCAGAAAATGGGAGACTCCAAGTATTGGCTCCTCTTGGTTGCCACCTATCTGACTTGTACTGGAGAAAGAAATGGCAGCTTGCTTGTACTGGCAGCAATAACGCCATATAAAACAATGTATTATTGTACATTATTACAGTAATGTAACATTACACAGCTTGAATGAGGTTCTTATGGGATCTGAACTTTCTCATTTCAGACAATAAGCCCCTGTTTGATTATAAAATACTCCTCTGCTGTTCCAAATTACACTTCTGAAATATGCCAAAGTATGTTAATAGCTGATGAATGCAACAATTTTCAACATATAAAGTACCATGATGTAGACTGAAAGAGCAGGGGTCAAAAATATAAAGATTACGATGTACTTCTGTAATCTCTCTCTGAAGCATGGCACACTGAGGAGCACAGAGAATTAACAGACACTGACTGTCACATCCCTGAACTACACATCTTAATGCAAATGAATGAAGTGCAGAAGAAACAACTATTTTAAACAGTACATATCACTAAATAAGCAACTTATTTATAGTATTTTCTATATTACAAAACCCACTGATTAAACAATTACAAAGCCTACATAGCTGGAACTCTCCAGACCACTTAGCATTGAGTGCTGACTCCCACGAGATTTTTAGCCACAATTTCAACAGATCCCAGGTAGGACAATAGCTTAAAAAAAAAATTCTCATCCTGTAATTCAACCCAAGTTATTAGTTTTGAAGCTGGATATGCACATTGAGATTGATTTTATGGCACTGTCTGTAGTTTCAAGAGGAACAAATTTGTAAACACAAAAGGAGTTCTTGGAAGGGGTATCTGATTTATTTTTTTGTAGTTCTTCACAAAGCCATCTTAATAGAACAGTTCTAATATTGTATTAGAATATTCTAATATTCAAGTTATTTAAGAATAGTTAATATTAACTATTCTTAATAGAATTGTTTTGAATTATGTTAATATACCCTTTGAGAAACGCATGGAAATTAATCTAAATTAATTTAAAATCTTCTCCTAAAAAAGAACAGATATTTTTATTGAATTAATAGCCTCAACTTTTTCTTGTAGAAGGTGACAGTAATTCTGAGCAATGGAGCCAAAAGGTGCACAGGATGTGGTATTGGGGAGGACATTCACTGACTTAAGTTTCACAATGTACTTTTATAATTGTGCACAGCTCTCATTTATACCTGAAAATTCTACATACTACCAGCATTCCCCAAAACAGGCAGAAATTCTTCAAATCTGGTTTTATATGGTGGCAGGCAGCAACATTAATGTTCCTTATCCATACTAAAATAGGCATGATAAATAGAAGATACTACACACAGACTGATATTTCAACAACCTCTAACATTGCTTGTGTATGCTCTGCTCTCCTCTCCCCCAAGGGATTTCCAAAGCTTGTAAAAATACTTTGTGGTCTCCTAAAAGATTTCCAGTGAAGCCAAGAACCTTACCCTAGCTGCTTTCAAGCCTTTGGAAAATAAAATTGCTACTGCTAAGCATCTTTTGAAGATCTTTTAGGAGTGGTTCACAGATCTGGAGAAGTTCAGCAACTATAACTGAAAAACAAATCTGTAGATGGTATGAAAAGTAGTATTAAAAATAGCATTCCACAACAGTCTAACATCTTGAGGGTTTCTTCCGCTCTCCCGCATCACCATCCCCATACTTACTCCACCTTCTGTCTTCCCCAGAAATGTAGGCTTTAGATGCTATAACTGTGACTAGACAAGGAAAGAACTAACAGGAAGTAAAAGTATTTCTTGAAATAAGTATGAAAAAGATACTGCAAAAGAAAAGCCAAGTTAAAATCCCCAACCAACTCCTTCAAACTGTTTATATAATAGTTTCAGCAAGTAAATAAATTTGTTTATAATGTAACTTGGCAGCAACATCAATGACTTTGGGAAGATGGTATAAAAATGAAATGGCATTATTGAATGTGATTTAGAAAAACTGTATTTGGCTTTTCATGCAAAATGTATGTAAATTTTTAAAGATGCTTTATTAAAAAAATATAATGTAAGTAAAAATTAGGTCAGTTGTTACAAAACTTACTGATCTCTGTAGATCTACTGGGTACTGGAGGAGGCTGTGTACCATTGCGAGTAGGTGTTGATGACTGAGGGGATATGGGAGAAAAGGGAACCATATCAAAGATGTCAGTGGAGGGTGATTTAGGTGTCACACTGCCTGCCTACAATAAGGACAATATATATTAGGGCAATATTTCACATGAAAAAGATCACAATACTGAATTCTTCAGCATGCAGATAAGAGCCACATTTTCAGAAAAGTTAAAAATAACCATCAGCATGCAAAAAACAGCTCCTGACACCAAGCAAATGGCATTTGCAGTTCAGAGTCTGAGACATGCTAAAACTCTCCAATACATAAGCAGCATTGTAATTTTTCCATTTTAAGTCCATCTGGTACAGCCAGAAATGTATCACAGTTAAACCTGGAAAAGCTGGTGACAAGCAGTTCTCTATTGCAAACGTATAAATACAGACATGTTCACAAGACCTACTGAAGGTAATACCGCAACAACAATATGCTATGCTCTGAAGCGCACAGAAACAAGGAGCTGCAATTAAAAGACAATCTCAGTATTTCTTGTTTACTAATTCTTCCTTACATGATGAGTTATCTGACAACCTAAAAAACCTGGTGTGATCAAAGCTTCAAATGTATTTTTTCATAAATAACAACCTAGACATGCAACACACTGAATATTAATATACAAAATAAAATTCTCATCCTTGAATGTGAAACAGAATACATTTCATTAGGAAGGCCCAGGAATTTGGAAGGGTTCAAAAATATACTGCATAAGCATAGAAACCCCAAACCCAACAATCACTATGGTTCTACAGCCATATTTATTTGTGAATGATGCATTCCTCCTGCCATCAGTCCACTACTTTGGGACACAAACGAGGCACAGTCAAGTCAGAATAAACTGAACTAAAGACGGATGATGAAATAGATTAAAACTGAGATTGACAAGCCAAAGGCAAAATACATATGCAAAACTAGTTTGCATGTTAATGTTATTACTTAGACAATACCAAAAAACCTATATTCTGTATATTAGAAAGACTATACAGCCAGGCAAAGGGAAAGCCTGCTGCTTTTGAATAAGATTCAATTTGACCAAAATATGCACATGAAAATTTTAAAGTGCAAGAAATTAGCGACATGGATCCTTTCATTCAGAATACATGAATATGACAACCTGGCAAGCACATAGTCTTTAGCACTGCCAGTTCATGAGAGTTTCATGGACCTAAACCTTACTTTGGAATGCTACTTTCTTTAGTGTCTCTGCTGCAGCAACTGAAGCTGTACTCTGACAGCACACGCCATAGATTTCTAAGCTAAGTCTATAGGCAGCCCTGAACTACCTCTATTTCTCTCTGGAGACTGCAGTGGCTGCTGAGAAGGAAAGGATATTGATCCACAGTCTTCCACTGAGTACACTGCTTAAAGAGAAAACTAGATTCTGAAGGCCTACATTTCCTATTTCTTAGGAGTTTGGAATTCGTATTTTAAATTTGGATTAAGAGAGATCTAGAACTGTTCTAAAAAACCTGGGGTATTTCTGCCTAGGTATAGTGAAGTATAGGAAGCAATATTAAAAAAAAATAAAAATTCTCTTGGTCATGTTATTCCCTGGCAAGATCACAGCTGAATTAACTTCACAAAATAATTCATTCATCAAATAATATTTAAGACCTTTACACACACAGAACTCTTACTGACCTCAACATGAGTTAGCATTGCCATTTCAAAGATCATTTGTTGTGAAAGGATTTCAGTGCATAGTGTTTAGACACAATAGGCTCTTATTGTTATGTTCATGGACACTGCATTAACCTCCTGGCACCTTTGTGCATAGTCAGAGAACCAGTATTATTTAAGTCAGGGAGATCGCTGGATGTCATCTGCTCCCACTCAAAGCAGAGCAACAGATGTGCTTCATCCAAAGTAAACACAAATTATCTCATATCCCTTTCTTCATACAAATAAAACTCTCTCTGATTGTAGATAGGTTTTTGTCTGCATCAGAAAGGTGGCATTCAGGTTTAATGTGTAAGTATATGCCATATATGAACCAACATTTCCCATCAATATTGATGGATAATCCTAGAATGTCTTGGAGAAAGTATATGCTAATGTGGACTTTCCTTATTTGCTAAGAGTTTATGGCTACCTAGAAGCTAGATAAACAAACAAACAGTATTTATGTTTAGTTGTAAATGAGAGTCTTTTAGGCAAAAAAAGCAAACCCAAACTTTACACTGTCATTTCCTGTCTACATGCCATTTTGTTGAAGTTACTGGCCATTTTGATACTGATACAGCTAGTTTAAATAAAACTGTAATTTAGTTATTTTAAGAAATGTATATTTTGAATACATATGAGCACAAGAAGCATTTTATTTAGTGAACACATGCAGAAAGCCAGGATGTTTGCCAAATACAGCCAAATGTTACTTGCAAATGGAAGAAAAATTGAGAGTATAAGCATATTGCTATGAGAAAGCAGGCAATATGCCCATTTCATATTTAAGAATAATTTTTGATCTTCATTTTGCACAGAGTTTTTATAAAGTACGCTAAAAGGTATTTAATGGCCGATTGCTTTTCTATTAATTCATGGGGAGGGGAAAGCCCTTGTAGTTGGACCTTGAGAATTGTTTGCTTTGAGTAACTATTCTTAATATAAAGAATTTTAACAAAAGGTTGACTGAGAACATGGAGGTAATGAATTAATGGATTAATTTAAACATGTTGGGAAGATAACATGTTGTTTTGGGGGTGGGAGAGAAAAAGCTATGTAGAAATAAGAGTAAATCTTCACAAATCCTGTATTTTTAGAGTATCTCTAGAGAATCTAAGATACATCTGCTCTGTCCTTTAACCACTGTACAAAATGCACATTTTTAATACAAGTTAACACACAACAGAGAACAAAGGAAAGCCAAAAAAAACTGAAAAAGCTTTTGCACAGCAGGATTACACGAGGTCTTGGGCAGCTGTATTCACTGGTTGGCTTTGGAAGGCCACTTTTTGAAGGTGGTGGTATTAACAATCCAGATGGTAGTCTAGAGTCAGGAGAACTCCTAGGAGTAAGCGTAATGGAAGAGATATCTAAACAAGGAGGTGAATCCTCATTGTTACACCAGAAAAAAGTAGAGGGTCTTTGAAACATATGTTCATCATTATCACACTTTATGTGCAGCAGCTGAAAAGGAATCACAGAAAGAGAAAACATTCTGAGGAACAGAACGTGGTAACGTCAGGGAAAGAAGAAAAAACACCACATTTCATACTTCAAAAAAGTTTTGTCAGCAACTTGCTGTTTAGTGCTATAGTTACAAGATACAGAACTTGCAAAATATTCTAAAACAAAATCTAAAAATGTACCATAATATGAGGTAACCCAGTATTAACTGGAATGAAGACAACTTGCTCCTTGATAATTACACCAAATGAAATGAAAACAGGCATCTTTCCAAAAGTGGGTGTGTCAGATGCACTGACAACTGTCAAAATCCACCAACATATCAGCAATACCTCAAATCTGCACATGTAAATAAGCAGGTAAGCACGTATCTGGGGAGAAGAGTTACCCCAGTGGTTAAAGCACAGGTCAGAATTTTCTTTCTCTGAACCAGGAAACACCTACCATTTATATACCACTGATATTTAAAAACATTTAACTAAGATGTTCTTACAGTAGAAGCTCACAGTGTACAGATTTTAACGTTTACATTAACACTAGACTTTGTTTCATTTCCCTATCTACAGAATATCAGAACCTAAACATTCATGGACACTAATGTCCTTCTGCCATCTTTTCTGCATGGATGAAAAACTAATCAAAGTTGGTATTTTCAGTAGGTATCTCAAAAGTTGAGACTCGTTGCAAAGCAAAGGAGTCTTCATGTCCCAACAACAGCAGCGCAGGATGCAGGACAGAATAAAACTTTGCTGCTAGGGAAATCAAAATGTTGTGGATTGTAAGATTCTCTGGATCTCTTAGCAGATCCACAGAACAGCTTCAAACAGAGGCAAATGAGTAATACCCACTCCAGACTACTACAGAGGATAAGAGCGTTCACCTAATACGACAAAGTGGTAACTGCAAGGTTCTGGTCTGAATTAGGCGGACAAGAACCTGCAGCAGGCTGCCTCATATGACTGGGCAGCATTTAACTGTATATTGCAGCAAGATTCACTGTGTATCGAGAACGAAACTGAGGGCTTTGTCCACTTTGATAAAAAACAAAACCCCTTTTTTGCCTGAATGGGAAATATCTGCAATCCTGAAAGTTTTCAAAAGAAACGGATCTTGTCTAGGTGAAATTAAATAAAAAGAGCCTGTAGGACTGATCCCGGAAAGAAAAGCATAAAAGGAAATCTATTAAAATATTTAAGAAACATGCCCAAACAATCTTTCTGTTGGGGCCAAGTTGTAATTCCTACCTCAAAATCTGAGGGAAAAAGGCTTCAGACAACACAAGGCTTTAGGGGACAGATTTAACTTTGAATCTTAACAGAAGGGATTAAACACTTGTGCAGACAGTTCTTGGCTAGACAAAAAAGCTTCTACACTGAGAAGGCAGGAAATGGATCTGAGCTCTACATATCTCACCTAAAAAACCCTCAACTTGCCCAGGCTGAAGCAGTGGTAGATATGTGCAGCAAAAATTTTGAAATTGGCTTTTACTCTCCTCATAGTGTTACACAATTGATGTGACATGCTTATTTCATTAGAAGTCTGCAAAACTCCAGTAGAGCAGGATTTAATCAATTATTTTAAAGCATTTTTTCAGAGTTACGTAGAAAACAAAACATTTCAAATCCTTTTAAACGGAGTCTTAGTTCCTTTCTTCACTTTCTTTACAGATAAGCCAGGTAAGGGCACAGGTATCCAAATTTAGTAACAATGCCATACTTGTGAGAACACCAGCAAACACCACAAAACTCTCTATTCAAAATTTGTAATTCATAAGAAAAAAAAAAGTTTTAATCACAATTGCAAAGAACTTATCTGTTGCCAAGCTGAAATTGTGAAACAGAGGGTTTGAAATGGTAATAAAAATGAAAGCAAAAAAACTACAAGACGCAGCATTTTCATTATTATTTCGTAAGTATCACTAGACTACAGGTAGAAGACTTGCAATGCTACCATGTAATACTTGCTGCTATACATATATATGGAAATAATAAATCTCATAATAGTAAACACTGGAAGATACTAAATACAAACAGACAAATTAAGAAAGCAAAGTATTTCCCTGAAATGCAAAACAGCAAAGGATGAGTAGTTTCCATAAGAATGCATGTATATCACATGAAAAATCATACCAAAACCAGCAAAACACACATAGGATGCAAAGCAGCAAAACTATAAGGATGATAAACTTACATCAAATCCAGGCAATGACAGGTGTCAATACAAAACCAGAATATACACTATTTGTATCATTTGAGCCCTGAACGTTGAGCAGTCACATTTCCTCCTATTTATCTGATAAGAGATAATCTTAGGACATTTCACACCGTATAAGATGTCGAGCTTCATATGACAGTTTAGGGAATGTGTCTTATCAATAATTAATTTTCACTAGTAATCTTTCCTTGTACTAGTAATCCTCCTGTACTACAGGGCAGTACAGAAGCCCACCACCGGGCACGGGGACTTGTGTTGTGAGTGCTGTTCTGTGGGCTTCATCTCACGACCAGAAAGACCTGTGAGGCTGCCAGTGGCTTTCTGCTTACAGCCCTGTGTATCCAAGCAGCCACAGACAGGACAGGTACAGCAAGAAAGTGTATTCAACAATGAAAAATAATAATTGGAAGGTGACAAAGAGAAGAATTGCACAGAAGGCTTTTAAAATATAGGAAACATCACCAGATTCAAAAACTGCAGAAGGGAATAGATCCTCACTCTTAAGTATACAACCTAAAAAGGGTATAACTTCTGAAACTTAATACTCTTACACCAGATTATAAAGGAAGAAAATACAGTAAAAATATATTAAATTGCCACTTTGTATGGCAAATGTATTTTGTCTGAGCTTCCCACTGCGTAACACTGAACATGTAGTATGGGTCAGGTTGATATATTACTTTCCAATTTGGGCCCCATTTCATCAACACAGGAAAACAACATGGAATAGTTCTTAATGAAATTAGCATACTAGTTCAGTGGACCTGGTCTCTATTATGATTAGATGTTATTATGTGCCTGTCAAAGGATTTATTTTTGACTCAGTCTACTTAGCCTGATGCTGAAGATGCACTGTTTGGCTGCATCATACTAGAAAATGTAGTATGATTGAGTTTTTGTTAATCAAGAAATCATTTCAAAATTGTTTTTACCAGGTGTCTCAAGATATTGATTGCAATCTCTGTGTCATACCCCCATAGGAATCATATAAGTATATTAATGAATTAGAAAATGTTTTTCTTCCTTAGAACATTCAGGTTGGTAATATACAGAGCAGTCACGGTGGATAACTGCAGTGAATGTTACAGGGAACTGTGCATGACCTTGAATTGGAAATTATGGTTAGTTACAAAACCACTGATTACAAGCTACCTGAGATTTGGGACTACTAAGGATATATTAATTTACTAATTCATAAAATACTGTATAAGCATTAGCAGTTTCATTAATTAACTGCTACATCTTAATACTTTTTCAGTATAATGAAATCTGACATAGACAATTTCAAATTTATTATTTTTAACACCACAAACAGAATTTTAAACCCTCATGAAGAAGTGCTCACTGAACTGAATACAGAATATTATAAAATTCAAAGAGCAGAAGATAGGCAAAGAAAAAACATTTTCTCACTTGGCAGTCTTAATGGAAACATGAATCAAGTGACATGCCTAAACACATTCCAAAACCATTTCCTGAAATATGCATACAGTTCCAACGTCTGTCTTGGAGTTTTCTCATGAGCATGTTAAAGCTTCTTAATGAGGATAATAGGTGCAGGTGGCCTATGCTTCTAAGTCACAATTAAAGAACTTTCAAGAAGGGTCTAATCAATCAGTACCTTTAATGCTCCATTTAAAAAAGGAGGGTTTTTGCAACACTGCCATGACAGGAATACATATTACATACTACTTCTTTGATAATACTTATGGTGAATGGAAGAACACAACTCCTTTTGGGGCTGTTTCTCCCAATACCTTTCCCTGCTGCCTTTCAATTCTGCTTCTCTCATATTTCATCGTTCTCTCTCAAGTTATTTTCCTGAATATTCCTGTTTTCTTCTAGCTAACTTGAGAGTCATGCAGTTGTCACAATCTTCTTCTCTGCCTTAAACATGTTGCTCAAAGAGAAAACCTTAAAGGCATGCCTGATAAACTTCAGCCAAGCCCAAAAAAGATTAAAAATCTCTCATCTCATCAGAGGTTCCTTGGTGACCTACAGTGGTTTACTGTTCAGTCGGCTATAAAAACTGAGGGTGCTAACCCACACAAAGGCTGTGTGGACAGCTAACCAAGGCCACTTTAGGCAACACTAGCAATATAAATAGCAAAAAAAGACGTCATGTGAAACAGTGCTCCCAGGGATGCACTGATCTTTGGAGGCTGGATTTACACATAGAGCGCAGCATCCAAAGCCTTAGTGTGATACAAACTTGAGCAGCGTCATCGTAAGCAAACAACAAAACGAAAATCAGATTGTCCTCATATAATCAAGACCAAATGCAAAAAAGACCAGTGACTAATGTATTGCCAAGCCACTAAACCAGATGAAAAGTAAACAGCACAAGATATAAAAGTAATGGAAACTTTAGCTGTACATGCAACGGAATGAGAGACAAAAGAAACATCCCATGCCAACATTTCCCATGGCACATGTAAGCGCAGCTATAAAGGCAAACTTCTCCAAGGAAACTCCTAGTTTGGTATAGTATGTCCTTGACAGATCCTTTCAGGAAATGAAAAAAAGTGAGCATTTTTATTGCATAACGCTTCTGCATTGGCAAATACAGATATTTTAGGGACTAACTTTCTAAAGTTTTAGCAAGACTAGCACACTTAAAAACATAACCCAAAAGCAGAAAAAAAGATCACCAAGTAGTTTATTATTTACTGATATGCTGAATAAACTTAAATCTAAATAGTTACAATACCCTGAAAGAAAAAGCATGCAGAATATTGATAATTTGATGTTCAACTTTCACAGTATATTTTATGTGAAAGTATTTGATTATACAACCTAGTTTCCTTTTTTTCATTTCCAACTATGAACTCATTGCTTTTAATGGCTTCTTTTATAGGTTCAAAAAGAAATTTTTCCCCATACAGTTTATGAATGGATAGAAAAAGTACCTAAATTAGATTGATGTTGATTTGGCCATATGGCTAGATTTAGAACAACCACAGAAAAATTTTCATAGTGATACTAATAATCAAGCAACAAGACAATTTTGACACCAAATGTATCCCTCAAAAGCAGAAGCATACTGCTGTCAATACTTTGCACCTGCTTACACATTGAAAAAATGTAAATGGTACGTAATTGCATTATTCATGCATATAGTTTGCACCAATTTCAGTCTCCAGTATTTTAAAACAAGTCCTCAAGTGAACCCTTACATGGCCTGCAAAAAATCTGCAATACAAGCAATAAGAATCAGGAAAGCAGTTTTAGATTAGATTTCCCTTTGTATTTCCCAAACAAGCCTGTAACTTGCACTCCTTTGAACTGGAGAGAGAAAAGTCATCCCTCATTTTTTAATTATTACTATTTTCAATTTTCATATGAGTGGATTTTTTTTTTAATGGTAGAAATGGCTTTTTTAAAAAAGAAAAAAAAAACAACCGTGTCAAGGGTCAGTGAAATAATACAAAAAGAGCTGAACTTCAAATTTATGAAGGTATTTTCTACCTACTTCATTTCATTAAAAATTAATGGAAGACTAATGTGTCTAGAATAATTAAAGACATAAAAATCAATCAGCTTCATAAGGAAGAAGCAGGAGTAAAGAAATGATAGACTGGCATTGCATACAAATGATACTATGGTTTCTCAATTACTGACAAGCAGGAAAGACATTCTGTCCTAGATCAGTATTTTAACAAATAAAGCATAACAGTGACGTCACTTGGCGTCTGTAACAGCACTGTTTCACACTACAGGTGCAATAAATACTAAAACCCCTAAGTCTTCTCTCATGGGGAAGGAACATACACACTCATTGTTAGCCTGAAATTATGCCTGCTTAATACTGATGCCTGCACATGGCTTGCAGTTCCCCTTCCACAGGGATGGGGATTGAAGGAGAAGACGACATAGCCCACAATGTGATTTCAGTGTTTATATTTGTCATGTTCTGTGAACTGTCATCACAGGCACTTGCAATATCTTCCGTTTCTTTAAGTATATACTTGTTTAATCAAGTTGCTAGTGTTGACTTCTGAAGTGCTAAATCAATTGCTGATTATAAAGTGTTTCTGTGTCTGTGCATTAATCACTAAAGGAAGAGCACAGTCAACTACCTATAAAACAGGAAAGCCATTGCAGCACATCTGGCAAATGCTGAGAAAGCACAAACAGCATGCAAACAAACAAATACAAAAAGGAAAGCATAAGATACAAAAATCCAAGGTACTATTTA
Organism: Strix uralensis; assembly: GCF_047716275.1. NCBI lineage: Eukaryota > Metazoa > Chordata > Aves > Strigiformes > Strigidae > Strix > Strix uralensis. The sequence goes on along the minus strand of NC_133977.1, from coordinate 10,068,152 downwards.
AGCATGACAGAAGCAACTTTATAACCATCTGTAGTTGGCTCCTGAAACTGAACATTTCTTTACAAATTTCTGTGATGCCAGTTAATAACACATGTACTTTTATCATATTAGGTATCAAGTATTAGGGCTTAAACTTTCCATTGATCATTAAACAATCCCTCCCTAGACTTCAGCATACAGAGTGACATCAAACTGGACTGATAGATAAGGAGTTATAGCTATATCAAATTAACTAAATATAAATAAATCCCTTATTATGTCTAAAAAAGCTTCAGAAATCTCTCGTATGGCACTGGCATCTCTCTATAATTTATTAGCATGGATATGAGAGTTATGAGAAAGCCTGAAATCTATAGTTTAATGAATCTGTTTTAAATCACAAGAATGATTATGTTCTGTTCATAGCATGCAAAACAATATCTGCAGGGAAGCAAGTTTTCCCCCATCTAACCAAAAGTGCTTAGGAAATTACTCAGATGAGATATTATTCCCCATGTTGGATATTCTGCTTCATTATGTAAGTTATTTTATTTCAGTATTTGACGAAATACTACCAATTTTACTCTGACAAAATGATCACAAGAGAGGACTGCTATTTTTCTTTTCTAATTTTGAAGACATAGAGCAGCAGTAGTACAGATATTTTCGACAATATGGTACTTAAAAGTTTTAGATTTAAATTCAGCCAAATAAAAATCTCTAATAATTTTAAAACTGAAGTGATCTTTTTCATCACTGAAATTATGTGGAAATAGAGGAAAATACTATTTGCACCACTTCTGCTTTTTTCTAATAGGAGCTGAGACTGCAATGTCATGCTTGAAATGATAGTTGATTTGAATTAAAACTGTATAAAATTAATTGCAAACTATAATAAGCAATCAATTGTCTTATGAATTGTAACTTCCTTCTTTCATACATATTTGTTGCTCACAGAGTGAAAGGAGAGATAGCAGTGGATGTGATTTGATGATACCTATTTCAGGCACTTTGACTTATGATCCCTTTATCAGACTCAAACTATCTTAAAAATATTTATGCTTCCTTTTCCCTGAAGTCACTTTATAACCTCACTATTCCTTTCCTTCATTTATTTTCAACCTAATTGTTGCATTTATATGTGCTTACTCTTATGCTAGCCCAATTAACAGCTCTGACTTACAATGTACACAATCCAGTTTAAAACAGACCTACTTGAATGATGTCTCTTTGTAAGGTACAAAAGATGATAGTGTTTGGGGGATGCAGTTATGTTCCTAGATTTGAGATAGATATTTGCCTGAAAATGTGCTTGTTGGTTTTTTTTTTCCCCCCTATTGTTGGCTACGTGAAGAATCAGATAAGACAAAAGTAGCTTAATCCAAACTCCTGCTTGAAGCAGGATCCAATTAGCTGAAGCTGCTGAAGACTATGTCCAGGAATTTTTGAATATCTCCAAGAGTACAGATAGCTCCAACCCCTCTGGGCAACCTGTTCCAATCCAATATTTATTCATTTATATACATCTATTTTGTGGTAGAATTGATTTAGATATTAAATAGGCTGTTAGATTGCTCTTACTGCAATTCTAATCATGAGGAAACTCAAGAAATTTGTGACAGGAAATGTTTGTGGTTTTCTTTTTAAAGATTAAGGAGTAAATAAAGCAATAAAATTGTATGTGAAAACTAATAGGTGGTAGAGATTTATTAAAATGAATTAATATTTTAATATAATTATCAATATTATATAATTTTGTTGCAGCATAAGTGCTATTTAAGCAATATGTATATTCCTTGTACCAATAGTAATTAACAATAAAACACCACATAGGGAGTGAATTTACAAATGGCTGGCAAATTTACAAATATAGATCTTAACTCTTTGATAAGGAATGAGACAGCGTTGTCTTAGACAAAGCACAAACTACAGGATATTTTTTGGTCATTATCAATAATTTTCTTTAAGTTTTTTGCTAAATGCAATTATCAAGTTCTTCATTAATTTAAATGAAAAAGAAATGCATCTATCACACAAGACTTAAGAGCCTGTTTAACTGAATTTAAAGATACATTTAGTTATCATAGTCATTAAAAAAAACAAACTAGCTGCCATCCCAACTGAGGAAAATAAAAAATTAAAGAACTGACTAAATTGATTTTAAATCTAGCATTAAAGTTGATTACCTATCACTGAATACTTCATAAGTGAGAAGACATTCATAATTTACAGTTTTCACTGTGGCAGTTACACAGTATTTATAATTTATGGTGTTCTCTCTTCTAAATAGATTTTGGTAAAATGAAATGACAATTACTCATGGGTACAACCATCTAATCAATATCAAGGGAGGGTACAGACAGGACTGAAAAATTGTCATCACCATTATAAACATACTTTTTACATTGCCCAAATTTCTAAACAGCCATTTAAAGTGAAATGGTGCACATCCAGGGCAGGGACAAGGTGGCCCGAAACACACAGCTCAAAAGCAATCCATCTTTTTCTAAGATTTTTGCTATACACACATTGAGAAATTTTGTTTATTTTCACAGTTACCTAATACTGTATAGATAGAATATACCTGTAAGAAGACGGGAGTCATTAGGGTCAGTTTGCAATGCAACCTGCATTTTTAGAGGTCCTGCCTAGCTATAAGTAACTGTGATTCAGTCATTTAAAAATACTTCTGTTGTGATCATCTATTGGAACTGCAGAAAGTGTTAGAAATTTCCAATGGTGAGGAACCCCCACTTGCTCCTTTTTACCTATCCACCCAACGTTAGTTCCTGAGACCTAATGACTCCTTTGAAAGACACAAGATTTTTTTAAAGTCATTTAGAAAATGTCAGTAGTAAGTGACAATATGCTTGTGACAGAAAGTTCCTAGAAAAATCCCAAGTAGCATTCTTGAACCAGATACTTTAAGTACTTCATTCTTAGCTGGCATGCTTAGATGTCTACTAGAATGAGTATTTACTGTCTTTAGGCAGGAACAAATAGATATGATGAGGGGGTTAAAGAACCACAATTTGGTAGACTGCAATTTGCACTTCTGTTGGCTTGTCACAATCTTACTGTTACTTCAATACTGATTTCAACAGATATGTCACATGATCACTGTATGTTAATCACAATCACTGGAAACAACATGGATACTAATAATTATCGTAAGATAATGATTACAAATATAGAGTAACTTCAGATATAAGAGTTATGATCATGTACTTACTGGAGATGCATGTACTTGTGTTATTCTTAACTGATTTTCCAAATCTTGAACTTTATTTTTCAGTTCTGTGTTTTCAGTTTCTAGTTCTTGAATCTACAAAGCAAGTGGTTATTGCAACAGCTATTGGGATATTCATTCATTTCAACAGCGTCCATTGAGTGTAAGTTTTAGCTGAGATCTGGCGATTTAGAAGCAGTGTTTAACTAGTTATCTGATCACAAAAATTAATCAAATTTCTGTATCTTCCACATTTCAACCTTGCTATTCTCTTTAATGACCTTGCAAGATGGCAAAAGATAAACTACTGTTTCACAGTTATCAGCTCTTTTTTCAGTTCTCTTTTTTTAGTATCTCTTGCAATTCTTAGCAATCTGAGAATAATGCTGAAAACTATGCTGTCATAGAAAGCAGGTAACTCAAAAGTTCTTTTATCTCTTTAAAAAACATAGTTCAGAACTTACTCTTTTCTGTAAACCTGCAATTTGTTTCCTTGTTTCAACATCTTTTCCTCCAGATTCCAGAAATTTCCTGTAAGCTAAGTCAAATGCTTGACCAATTGTTAAAGTTATCTCTTCCGCCTTTACATAAAACATAAGAATGAAATTAGTATATTAAGAATATTTGATATAATGACTTTAATTTCTGATGACCACAAAATACTTTACATCGTGTATCATGTTCAAAGGGTTTGCTTCATCCATCACGAAGGCAACACTACAGAGGAGCATGGCAAACACTCTTCAGCAAAACACCTTGACAGAAAATGCTATGAAAGCAACTTAAAAACTCTTCAGATAGAAGAAAGTCCGAAGAGGCAGAATGCAATTAGCTAATTTTTAGTATAAATTATGCCTCCAATTTCTGTAAATACAGATAGCATGCTGCAGCATGTCTTTTTCTGATGATTTCTGAAGCAAATACAAGCTTTTCAACCATTAAACAAATTGTTTTGGTTTTAATGGCTTCATGTTTTCATGTTAATGGATGTTTTGACCCCTATTGCTTTTAAATTTGGATTTCAACACTTATTTTTACAAATCCTATAATGGTCTATCAGCATAGTGTAGATAAATGTATTTATCTGTACAAGTATTTCTGATTACAAAAATCCAACCAAACAGAATTTGCATTTGTATGTGCAAAACATAATAATTTAGTAGTTTTATGCTGATTAGTATCATATGTTGTGTATACACAGTCTGTGCAGAAAATCTACTTTAAAAATAACTGGTAACAATAAGTGCATAAGAACTTGATTGAGCACACCAAGGTTCCAGAAAAAAAATGGTGACTTACAAGAAGCACCAATAAAAGGTGAACATAGGGATACTCCATTTGCCTTAGAACTTCAGTAGAGAAAGTAAACACAGTAGGTAATCACTTTTTTTTTTTTTTTAAACAATTTGACCAGGGAACAAAAAAAAAAAAAAAAAAGAAAAAGAAAAAAAATTAATCTGGCTAAAGTTAAACTAGAATTTTCTTGTCTTTATTGAAATGAAAATCTGAAATTGTTCTTTTCTCATGAAAGCAGAGCATTCTGCCCAATGCTGAGAACACTCTTCCTTCACTAACTGTAAGAACATGAAGGGCTGGATGCAAAAAAAATGGTACAGAATGTGATGCTCCCAGCCTTTTATCCATCAGCGTGCAACATTAAGTCATGCAGTAGAGGTGCATGAAGACCAGAGTTCTACAGGAATGGGGAATTAACTCCTCTATCTTTTTACTCTGAAAAAAACCCATACAGCCACCTTTATTAAAGAAACCCCAAAACATCACAAGCAATTATCTTAACCAAATCAAGACTGAATTAGACAAAAAAAGCTGAACTAGGACTGCTTTAGAGAATAACTGTTTATGTTAGTAAAAGAAAAGTGTAATGCACACTGGGAGCATACAGTCCTATCTTCTTGGAAGGATGAAGGTTGGCTGAAATGAAAAGTACGAAATGAGATGGGATCCTTTGAAATCTGAGAGTACTAATGAACAAAGAGTGAAACAGAGGAAAAAAGTACAGTAAGTGAAATATCAGGTTAGAGAAACAGTGCATTAGTCTGGAATAAAAATGGTACTAGTGTGCAGAGACTTCCAGAGCAATTTAAAATCACGGGAATATGTGAAAAAGAGGTGCAGGATAGAAATTTGAAGAGAATTGAACAGATGTGTATAACAATTCTGAACAGTATCTACTGAAGGCACTGGAGCAATGCAGGTGAACAACAAAATAATCAGAAATACTGGGAGGTAACACATAATGCTACAAAATTGCACATATATAGAAGTGAATATGCATCTTTTTCTTAAAAAAAGTTTCCTTAGTATGATTATCTCAAGATACTTCAGAATAATACAAAAAGAGAGACTTCAGGTTATAAAAAAACCTAATCATCCATTTTTGGTGTTGATTGCAATGTTTTTATTTGTTAATCACTTTCTGCCAGAGTAAACACATGACCCTGTTTCAGCTAGACACCATTTTCTTAATTTCCTGTCCTAAAGTATTTTTTTTCTCCTACTGAACAGTTTTGAACAGTTGCCCTGCTCTCTCAGACATGAGAGAATGTCAGTGGTTGGTGCAATGAATTCTCTGTTAGTGCATCATGGCATTAACAAACTTGAAAGACGTGGCGGGGGGCAGGCAGAGAAGGGGGAACCTTGCTGTAAAAAAAAAAAAAAAAAAAATCTGAGGCAGACACATCAGCAGAAGAGTCTGAGGGTATCTCAGCCACAGGGTTGCAGAAATCTCTGCAAAACAGCTGTGCAAACATTTCAAGCTTGGTGGGACGCAGTCTGTTCTCAGAGTATTGCAGATGCTTGGCCTAGGATATCGAGCTGGGTAGTAAGAATTGTCCCAGAAAACTACCTTAGATCAATGAAGAAAAAGGCTCTCCTTTCAATTAATGCATCTATATTACCATGAAAGATAATACGTAAAAGGCAGGCTATCTGCCTTTATTAACTGTCCTGTTTTATTTCAAAGCAGACCAATCAAAGCCCATAACAGTCACACAAATTCTTTCACTGTCTTGCATACTTACACACTTTTCACTGTCAAATACATAGCACAGATGCTTGTTTGATTCTGAGTCTTTGCATATGAAAGTAAATATTCTCTTGTCTGTTTTATCATCAGCACAAAATGATATCCTATGGAGTTGACAATTGTGTTGGACTTCCTGCAAATAAGAAGAAAGATTATTTTAAAAAAGCTACTATACTCGCTTAGGATAAAGATGCGCAAAATAAATCTCTGGATTTCCCAACGTACATAAGAGCAGGCAAGTTGCATTAACATTTTTTTAATGTCTCTCATTGTACATGAGAATGCCCAAAAATGGACTGAATGTAAGCAGGAAGTTTTTATTTGGACAGCATTTATCTGGAAGTGTTTATTTCAACAGTAATTTCTGTTCTAGAAAATTGGTTTTACTGTTGCTTTGCATCCCTGTGCAATTTATTTAGGGATTGATTATGTAAAATACTCTGTTCTTTTTCCAGGTGCACACCATCTTTCAGATTTCATCATCTCCCAGGGTTTGTTAAAATGGTTTTACTGAAATGAGTCCTTATATTTTTATCTTAAATATAGCAAGCAGAAATAAAATGACTTTGTTATCCAAACACAGGGGCACAGAGAACCAAATTAGACATCTAAATAACTGCTTACTTAAGGGGCAACATAAACAGCTTTTAAACATTATTATTTGCATATTTTCAATACTGTATTTCACTTTCCATTAAAAAGCATGTTCCAGCTCTTTAAAAAGTTGCAGTGGTAATGCTCTTCAGCTGAGAGAGCTTGACAAGACTGAAATAAACTATCTCAACTATTTTTTTTTTGTTTTTCTTTAACAAGTCTCTTCTTGGTATTTTATTTTATTTGGCTTATTACATGGGAAAGCAGTATTTGCTTTAAAGGAAAATATGCAGTTTAGCTGTGAACTATTATCTATTTAAAAAAAAGAAAGTTTCTGTGTAGCACCAGGGTTCCCAGATTGCCATAAGCTCATAAACAAGGGCATGCCCTCTCTGCACACAATCACTTATAAAAAAAAAAATGTACCATATGGGCAATCTTTTCCCCTTGCCCCAACTGGGTTCCTCTTCTCAGTCTTTACAGCCGTTCTGTGTATCCTATTTCTCCCATTGCCCCAGGTCTCTCTCGCATTCGATGTCTTTCTGTTGTAGCTCTTTAGCGGTTACATATAACAACACATGCTTGTTCTGGCTCTTTCAGGGTTTACAGATCCATGGAACTACTTTATATCATTTAAGGACAGAACCACTTTTCCATAACCCTCCTTTTTTGAGTGCCAAGTATAGAATCGAGGCCTGATACACGAGCAGGCCTCCTGTTTCTACCACAATTAATAGTGATTATGAAGCAATACTCCTCTGTAACAATACTGAAGTGATTTGTTTCAAAAACACACTGAAAATATTACTGTAATCAGAGATGATAACACGGAATTTAAGTAATTTCCTAACACATCTACAAATTGTGCAAAAATAAGGAAAACTTGATTCAAATTTACATTTACATATAGCTTTAAGAAAGGAACTGGGGGAGATAAAAAGCCTACTCGTTTTTGATTACCATTCGAGTTGTAATAGCAACATTGCTAAGAGACTAGAATTCTCCTATTTCCCCAGGAACTTTGGTCCCACAGCTTTCTGTTAATCTCTGCAGGAAGATTTAGGAAGGCTAACATATTTTGGCATCTAAAACTATTACTTTAAAACAGTTTTTGTCAGGATACAGTACCTCTTTCTGCCCTATGACATACGAAAGATGCAAAAACTGCAGTTCAAGTTGACGAGGATATTTCTTTTCCCCTCTGCTTATGAACTGTTGAACTGTGGTTGTATCAATAGTCTGAAGCGAAAATGGATTGCAAAGAGATATAGCCTTGCACTAAAGCTACCTTTTCTCAAAAGGCAGTATCACTGTCTCAGTGGTAGCAATTACTCCAGAATTAGGAAGCAGTAACAAACAGTTCATTCAAATCCAACATTCAACATATGTATAAAAGATTTAAGAGCACTCAGATGTTAAGAATTGCTGACTATTGAATAAATACTTTTTAGCTTGATTATATCTCATTATTCCTCTTTGAAGTCTGTGAGGAGGAAGTTTTGATTACTATATAACTCCTTCCAAAATACCAGAGCAAACAAAGGAACAGAAAAACCATCCACTGGATGGCTCAATGCACTTAACTGTTGAAAAAGCGGAACTGTCATTCTGTGCCAGATGAAAAGCATACCAGAGTGCTTATGGGCTGCTACATGTAGTTTACAGAGAAATGAGTAACACACCTGAGAAATATAAGCATTCTAAGGAGGCAGGATACAATTAAAAAAATAAAAACATGAGAAATGGAGGAAAAAATGAACAGGTTAAGGAAATAGAGATGCAATTCCAAAGCAGCAGCATGAAGAATGAGTCACTGCAAACAAATTGTCTCCTCATTCACCTCCAAACACCTACATGTGGGCACCTACACAATGGTGACTATTTGGAAAGATGTTTATCATACGCTGTGTTAACACTTATTTACCACAGTGTTTTCAACTTCCTCAGAGTTTAAAAGTTCTGGTGTGAAAGGATTAAAAAAATTACATCCCACATTAGCTACGGTCTGTATTTTGGAATATTACGTAGCTTCCCGGGAAGTTGTCACCCGTGTGCTATAACAAGAAATGATATTGTAGAAGAATTTTCCATCAACAGAATGGCTTTCGTTATAATACTTTTTAAAAATATGAAACAATAAAAACATTAAAACCAGTAAAAACAGTATTTAATTACTAGTGTAGCACCATAAACATATATGTCTCTTACCTTTGTTTTTGGATCTAGAATTTTTACACCATAGATTGAGATTTGTAATTCAACTTTGGGAGTTTTCTGGCCTTCAGATTTCTTGATATGTCTTGCAAACTGTAAGATGAAAAATACAATAGCAATCACATTAACAATAAGTTTTCTGAATTTTTTTTTTTATTACTTCTCATTTCCTCTCAACTCCTTCCACCTGAATTTGTTTCCTTCCTTCTTCAAAAAGCTCTTATAAAAAATGCCAACCACTCCCAAAGTCTCAGCTGGGCACAGAACAAGCATTTCAGACTGCACACTATAGAATATTCTTATAATTCAAGAAAATATATTTTAAAATTACTTAGCTGGTTCTCTTGAAACTTTTATCTGCTGTTTATGTACTTAATTTACGCTTTTGCATGAGAACAGTAGAAACACGAACACTTTCAGACAGTTTGTCAACCACTTGGTTGTTGAGCAGTGAACATCATTATGTTTTCCATGTCGCACTATTTCTACACCCACTTCTGTACACGTGAACGGACGGTACTTTCCGTATGTTCCTCTAAGGAAATCAGTTATTTTAAACAGGTTCAGTGTGAAAGCACGAACAGCTGTCAACACCTAAAAAAATACTTCATCTCTTCTATCATATTCTCAGGATTTATTTGCTAACAGTTCACTAGATGACGGCTAGACAATATTTTGTATGACTGCGTAAGGTAATGTGTCCTATTCAATACATTTTCCATCCTTTTATATCTCCTTTTCTAGCTGCTAGATCTGACTTGTCTTTCTGTCACGAACACTGCATATAAAATAAGCAGAGTATCTAAAATTTGCTATTGCATGGCAGTTATGAAGTGTCATGA